>NC_000080.6:76494944-76667444 GCF_000001635.26 Mus musculus
TGAGAATCACCTACCTGCTGAACTTGCCTCTGGTCATCACCTCTCTCTCCCTCCCGCGTGGTCTCCCTCTGCCATTCCTACAGGAATCTTGTACATTGGCAGTGACCTTCCTAAATAAAACACACACCCCATTTGACCCCCAGCTACCAGGAATCCCAGTCTCCCTGGAGCCTGCCCGGCCCCAGCCTGTTTTAACCTGTTCCCCATTGCTACTTCTCTGCAACCCCTCCACAAGCTCCACCTCCGACTGCCGCCAGTCAGTTCCAGATTGACATCAAGCCCTGGTGTAGCTGCCTCGTGACCCAGGCATTTGTCTGGTCATTTCCTTCTCTCAGGTGTTCCCCACCCCCATCCCCCCTTGTACCATGTAAATGCCTTGTTTTTCAAGGCCCAGAGGGCATCTTGAGCTCTCAGACCCACCCCCTCCACTTCTTTCTCTGAACGTCATCCTGTGTGTGTATATCCTGTTACATCAGATAGCATACCCTCCTCCTCTGTCTTCCCCTTCACCTGTCCCCAGTCCCTCTGACTCATTTGTCTTTGTAACTTTAGTTCCTGGCCTTTCACAGTTTTTGTTGAATAAGGATGGATAAATGAATGGGAGAGGAGTGCCCAAAGAGAATTTCGAAAATTTTAGCTTGTATCCTTCTGGCCAAAATGTATTATATTAGTCCTTTAAAAAATGTTATCAGTTTTTATTTTTAAAATGTGTGTGTGTGTGTAAGAGAGAGAGAGAGAGAGAGAGAGAGGGAGAGAGAGAGAGAGAGAGACAGAGACAGAGAGAGGAAAGGTACATGTGTGAAAGTCAGAAAGAGACCCACATCTCCCTCTTCATTGGCCTGGGCCCACTCCATTGTTACTTCTCTTTGCCCTCTTGCCCCCTTTCCCTTACTGAGTTGTAACTAGTGAGAATATAACAAGGTTAGCATCACACATAGACGTTGTGTGAGGAGATTAGAGATTAGAGGGTACTGCCTGCTGTGAGCCAGGATCCACAGGAGTACTTGGGTACCACTTGCCACCAGACACACTGCTAATGCCACACAGCCTGCCTTATTTACAAAGTATCGTTCCCTTCCCGCCTCTTGAACTCCCCTGGCCTTTCTCACAGCTCCTGGGGGCTCTCGGAAGGAGGCCCAGGAGGTCACCATTGAACACCTTTCACGGCCATCTCTGCACTGTAATGTGCCAGCCTGGAGCTGCAGTGAGCCTGACTGAGGAGCTAGCTGCCTCGGACATCCCTGGTCAGTCTGCTCTGCATCCTAGCAGAGGGCTGGGAGGGTTGGTCTCCACTGCAGACCAGACCTACACACCCTGCTGCACCAGACTGTAGGCTCTGTGCCACTTTTGGGCAATATACTGATAAGCTGTTTCTGTGCCCATCCTCCAGTTGTGTAGGTAAATTCCGGACACGTATCTTAAGGCGTATCAAAACAAAATTGTCCACAAAGCTTGTTTCCTCTTTAAAATTCTGACTAATTCGTAGTGAAGAGGAAGCCCCCCCACCCCCCCGGGCAGAGCTCCACCACCAGTGTCCAGAGAGGCCATCATAGGGAGTGAGTCAGAGCAGAAGAGCTCACACTGCAGTGAGCTCTCTCACCTGAGTCCGAGCTGTACTAGGCGCTCAGTGGCTGTGGACCACCCTCCAGCTTATCTTTACCTTTGTAAAGAGAACTCTTTCGTTAGTTAAGTTTGTCTACTTTAAGGTCACCGAGACTGACTGATTCTGTGTACATAGAAGAAATGGGCCGATCTGGTCCTCCTGCCTCGTCTCTACTGCTACCTCAGGAATTTCTCGTGAAATGTTAGGCTGCAGTGACTATTTTTAAGGTGTAAGGAGCTCAAATCATGTATTTCCATGGCTGCAGAAAAGTGAAGAGGGAATACTGGTCACTTTTGGTAGGAAATGTGCGTGACAGTCCTGGAATAGAAGCAGGAGAACTTTTCACTTCAGATGTTTCTTACAGAAGTCATTTAGCTTCTAAATCTGGGGTGCCATTTTCATAATCTACCACCATTTTGCAGAAGTGGTATTTATGAAGAAATTTGGCTTCAGAATAATTATTCTCTTGGAGATGTAAAAAAAAAATTAACCATTTGAATGATATTGAGGAGCTGCTTTGAGGCGAGTCCCCAATGCAGGGGTCCTTGGGTAGGGTCCCCTTGGCACCTTCCGACCTTGCCTCACGGCTCAGCCTCTGTCTTCTTCCCTACTGTTTGGCCTTTCCTAGGAGAGCTTCCAAGTGGGACCATGTATTTTGTAGCCTTTTGCATTCAATGGCTTCTTCCACTCACTGTGTTAAATTTGAGATTTATTCATGCTGTCAGTAGTTCGCTTTTTGTTACTGCTGAGTGGTAAACCCCGTTAGATTGGCTGCTGGGACGTGGTTGTCTTTCTTCCAGTTGAATGACATCATGGTGCTTACGACAAAGCCGCTGTGAATGTGTACACACTTGAATTCATAACCTGCGCTGGGGTTACTGGCCTTGATGCAGAGTGTGTGTCTAACGGTTGAAAAGTGATCGTGGCATTTACACTCCCACTGCCAACAGATGGATGGTCTGTTGTGCCCCCACCCCCACCCCAACGGTTGGTGCTGCTGCTTTCACAAAAAGACTGGAAGGCTTGATTTTAACCATGCTGGATATATACAGGTGTGTCGGATGGGAGCATCTCACAGCCTCGGTTTGCATTTTTTGTAATGGTTGATTCTGCTTAGTATTTTTTTCACATCTATTTATATATAAAATATATTTATATTTGCTATATAAATATATTGTGTTATAATTATATAATGTGTAATGTATTATATAAATTATATAAATATATATTATAGATATATAAATACAGTCTTAGCTCATTTCTTTTATTGGCTGTTGGGTTTTGTTCCCAGCCCCTTTTGCCATTAACTTGCTTCCAATATTCTTGTGGCGTTAACGTCAGAGAATAATTTCAGTAATGGCTCTGTTGCCACTTTTTCTCCTTCATGAATTGTGGTTTTAGGGTCCTATCTAAGAAGTGTTTTTAATCTACTGACTGAAAGATTTCTCCTGGGTTTTCTTACAGAGGCACTGTAGTTCAGGATTTTACATTTATTCTGTGACCTGTTTGTGCTTAATGTTTCATATGTGTGAGGGAAAGTTTGAGGTGTTTTTTTTTTTCTTTTTCTTTTTTCTGTTATTTAATTTTTTACTTTATCCAGTTGGCCCAGGACCAAGGAGCAATTACTGAAAAGTTACCAGTTCTTCGCAGAACTCTTACAAAATCAACTCGATGTCATGTATTGAGCTAACTTTTTCTTTGATAACCATAAATGTATTTCTGAAACTGCTTCCTGCCTGCAATCGTGTCCCAGTACAAGGCCAGCTGTAGACTGCTGTCCCCCTGTGTGACAGAGTTGCTGTCTGTGGCCGTTTCTCTTTGTGACTGGATTTAGGCACTTTACCCTGGCTGTCATCAGGGCCGTCTTAGCTTCCGTGGCTAGTGTTGTAATAATGCTTGGGGAAGCTGCTGTCCTCTCCTAACATAGTTCCCCTCCTCGACCTGTTTTCTGGGCTCCCTTACTGAAGCTGCCCCTGTGGGCCTGTCTCCTGCTGTGGCCAGTGCTCTCCCCCGGTCCTTTCCCTACCCTGTTTTTTCCTCTGTGGTTCACTTGGAATCATCTGCTGTTCAAGTCGTGTAACACTGCTGCCCTTGGATCTGCCGTCTTCATCCTGTTCATCCCGTCTAGTAGAGTTTTCCTCTCAAATACTGTAATTTTCATTTTATCTTAATCGATAATTTTCATTGTTTTTTTACACCTGTCTTTAATATCCTAATTTCTTTGCTACCTTTGACCGTATAAAGCATAGGTAAGTCTCTAATGTAATATCCTTGACTTTGGGTTCTATTGCCTTTGTCACATGCAGGTCGTTTTCATTGACTTTTCTTGTTTTATGAGTCCTGTCTTCCTGGTTTTTTTTTTTTTTTTTTTTTTTTTTTTTTTGGTTTTTCGAGACAGGGTTTCTCTGTGTAGCCCTGGCTGTCCTGGCACTCACTTTGTAGACCAGGCTGGACTCGAACTCAGAAATCCGCCTGCCTCTGCCTCCCAAGTGCTGGGATTAAAGGCGTGCGCCACCACGCCCGGCTGCCTGTCTTCCTGTTGTATGTCTGCTACTTTTTAACATATGACCTTGCAGTGAGTAACTTGTTAGTTTTTCAAGGCTTGCTTTTAGACAGCTTTCCATAGGAACAAAACACACATACATGTGTGCACACAGGATGCCTACTTTATACACACGTGCACGCAGACACATACACAGAGACTCATGCATGAGCGTGCAACCCCCCACATACACACATACACACACACACACATACACACACATATACACACACACACATACACACACACATACACACACACATACACACACACACATACACACACACACATACACACACACACATACACACACACACATACACACACATATACACACACACATACACACACACACACATACACACACACACATACACACACTCACACACACACACACACACTCACACACACACACACACTCACACACACACTCACACACACACTCACACACACACCCCTGTAGTTGGGCGGTGATGTCCTGAGCATTCGCCGCTCCAGACTTAGACTTTCTTCTCTCCGCTTCCGTAGCCCTCACCAGCCAAGACCCTCTCTGACTTCTGACTGCTGGTCTGCTCTTTGGCTGTGACTGTCTCAAAGCTTGGGTGGTTTTTATAGAAGCTTGTTGGTGGGTGGTCTTTTGTAAGCCTGTGTTTGCATTCTTCCCTTTTACTTAAAGACTTTATTTTAAATCCAGGCATTTCATATACATACTCAAAACACTTAGCATTTCCCCCTTTCTGCCCCTTATCTATTTCTCAAGGGCAGCTACTTCTTAATGTTTATTTTTTTTTATCTCCGTATTTCTCCATGACATTCCTTTTTTCTCTTCTTTTACTTTTCAATCTTGAGAATAATGATTAAGCTGTGATCACTGTAGATGCGGTTTAGCTCCTCGGAGCTATCGCACACTACAAAATTCTTCCTACCACCTTCTCAGTAAATTCATGGTTTTGATTTTGTTTTTTTTTTTAATCTCTAAAATGATGGCCATGTAGACTGGGGGAGGTGTGTGCTCTCTTTGCGTTTGTTGACTGATTCCTCTCCGGGAGGACTGAGTACCTCCATAGCAGCAGCTGCCCAGGCCCTGCAGGCCTTGTTATTCTCTCTGCTCTGCTGCTCCTGCAGTCTCCCTCCACCATCAGGCCGCCCAGGCACCAGCTGCTGCGTGAGCCTACCAGGCAGCCTCTCCTGAGGTCACAGCCTTCTGGCCTTTCAGCCCCCTTTCTGATCTCTGGCTCTGGCTGTGGTCTCCCCTGACCACTGCTTTTCTTGATTTCGGTCTCCAGTATATTGTACAAAATATCTAAACATGTTATTCTTCTAGTTTTGCACCAGAGAGAGAATTTGGCCAAGTGACAACTCTGGTCAGTGCAGCCCTTTCCTCTCAGAACCTTAAGACCTTTGTCTCTACGGTCTTCTGGCAGCGGTAGGAAAACCGTTTTCTCTGCTGTTACTGTTGTGTTGGTAACTTGCCTTTTCTATCTGTGAGATTCCTCTCTATCCCTGTGTTCTTGTGTTGTGTGGCGACCGCGAGCTTTGATGGTTTGTTTGGGTTTGGGTTTGGTTTAGGTGTTTGGTCATCGCATTCACCTGGAGACTCCTGCTTTAGGTGATTGTCTGGTAACTTCCTTCTCCCCGAGTGGTGTCTTTGGATCACATCCTGTTTGCACATTACTCTCTAGATAGTCGTTTCTCCTGTCTGTCTCCTTTGCACTCTCCCTTCCTTTTGTTCTCCCTTGGAGAAGACTTTTCAGTGTTATCTTCTAACCCAAAGGAAGGCTGCATGTAGCAGTTGTTCATCTTTTGATGGCATTCATTTCTCCCCGATGGTATGCAGAGGAACTATTATATCACTAAAGCATTATTCATGGTTCATCTGTGAATTTTTAATGTATTTCTATATATTGAAATACTGCTTTAAATTGACAGGTAAAATTGTCCACAGTGATTTTTAACTGCTTTTATTTATTTCTGTGTTCATAGAAATGTACGTGGGCTAGTTTAATATGGCTTGCTAACAAATGCACGACTTGCCATGCCCTGAGTTGTCAGGAGAAGAGCGGATGCTCTCAGTGATCACTCACTGAGGCTGCTGTGCTAGTCAGCGGGTCTCTTGGCTTATGCTTCCTATCTGAGATTGTGTAGCCTTTGAGTAGCGTCCCTTCAGCCACCCCTTCTTCATCCATCGTCCTCGGTCACCTTGGTAACCACTGTTCTGCCCTCTACCTCAATGAGATCTACTTCTTTAGAGTGAGATCATGTGGAATTTGTTTTTGACTGACTGGACTCTGGTTCCATCCGTGTTGTAGCCATGATAAGATTTTTTTGTTTTTGTTTTTTGTTTTTCGAGGCAGGGTTTCTCTGTATAGCTCTGGCTGTCCTGGAACTCACTTTGTAGACCAGGCTGGCCTCGAACTCAGAAATCCACCTGCCTCTGCCTCCCGAGTGCTGGGATTAAAGGCGTGCGCCACCACACCTGGCTAAGATTTTTATGTTTAATGGCTAAGTAGGATTTTTGTTTCTGTTCCCATCTCCAGTTCTGACTCTGTGCTCACCACATTTTCTTTGGCCATAAAATCTGTGGTTTTGTTAAACTTGGTATTCTACTTCTGCTTCCTAGGTACCTGGGAAAGTGAGGTGATTGGGGGCAAGGGTGGGGTGGGGTGGGGTGGGACCTAGACGAGCAATTTTACAAGATGCATCCCTTGCCTGCTTCCTTGGCAGTTCCTATAGCTTCACAAGGTGTCTCCATGGGAAAAGAGGTTGTTGTAGGTGTGCGGGTCTCTGCGTCAGGCAGACCCTCACAGACCCTTCCTGTGCTCCAGTCACCTTAGCCCCTCACAGACCTTTTCGGTTCTCCTCCTCATTCCCCACATTTGATACCAAGAGTCAGAGGTGATTGAAGTAGAATCCATTCAAACACTCATGCGGACCACAACAGCAAATTTCAAATGTCTATACCTTTCCCTGTATGTATAGACTTGGTGAGGCTGACTTGTATGGCCCACACCTTCGGGAGTCTCTCGGGAAGGGCTGTTGCATTTCTTTAAAACCTCAGCCAACCTCTTGGGGTCTCAGACATGGATACTTAGACTAGATTTAGACTCCTGGATACTTATCTGGTAAACAGGAGAACCTTCAAGGGGCATCCTCGGACGTGCTGACCCCGTGGTTAGAGCCCGCGAAGATTTCCTCTGTTTCCATTGCCTTTGGTTTAGATTATTTATTCTTCCGTTCATATAAAAAGTTTTTAAGGGAATTCAGCACATTTGTGTAAGAGATGAAAAGCCTCCATTGTTTCCAGCCAGTTCTCCAGTAGGGGAGTGGATTAGACAGATTGGTGGTTGTTCATATTTGCTTCTGTTGCTAATACTGTGGGTAGTCATGCAGTTAAAAATGGTAGGAAACAGAACCGACTTAGCTCTTTTATTTATGTTCAAGAACAACATGAAGAATAAAATCATGTAATCCTTCTACATTGCAGCTGGGACTCTTAACCCCATTTCTCCATATGTCCTGAGCGGCCTTTATTTCTGTGTTTAGCTCTTTTACATTTACAGTGTACCTTTCTGTGATAGTCTTTGCTCTGGAATTGGTGTTCAGCTAAAATATTTAAAAAGATACAGATTGATAGTTAGAATGTTAACTCTAAGATTATAGAAACTAATAATCCCACTTAGCACTCGTGGACATAGGAGCTCCATCCTATTTCACGAGTCACTAGGATTGCCCAGTCCGCCTTTGTTTCCCATTACTGAGAGCGGTGCCTTCAAACAGCACACATCATAAACTACAAATACACTAACACTTTTGTTCAGAAGCAAAGCCTAACACGAAACACAATAAAAAGAATATTGTTTTGTAACGACGCCCATTTTTCAACACAGAAGAGAATTACTCTCCTCTTCTTGTGCTGTATTCAATATATTTGGCGTTTAACTGAATTAATGCAGTTTCTGAAACCATATGCCCCCTCCAGCCTTGGGTAAACTTCAGAGATTGTCTAAGAGACTCTGACCGCAGTTTAGGAAAGTTTATTCCTTGAGGGGGAAGCCTCATCTTGATAGAGGAGGGGTTCACTCTTCACGTGAGTGTAAGAGTGTGTATTTATGTATCATAGTCAGATTTTATTTTGGAATTATTTGAGTACCACTTGCCTATGGAGAGGTCCCAAACTGTTGGTACTTATTTTGTTATTGTAGTCTTTTGCCACTAGAGGGTAGTATTGCAGAGGTTAAATTTTCCTCGACCATACTGCCGACTGTATATAACCTGTAATCAGACGTCTGCCCTTAGTTTTATAGTATGTTAATCCTCATTGATGCATCTTCACAGATATTTAAATTATTAGAGTTGATTTTGCTCCGGGTTAACTCTTATCTAAGGACCATGATTTGATGGCATTAATCTGCTCGCTGTGACTGTTAGGTGAAGAGCGCCTTCAGCATCTCTTGACTGGTGAACTATTTTTAACCACCATTAGATTCTCTCCACATTTTTACTGGTTCAGGCCACACTGCAAATGAGCAAAGGCTACATATTAAGGAATTGCATGCTTTTTGGAAAACGTCCTTGACGTATCAATCTCTCCGATTTAAGAAGACGGAGCATTGCGTCTTGGCGGAATTGCGATCTCACTTCAAGAACCCTTGGCCCTAGGGACTAGCAGAAAATAGATCTGTTTGGGATTGGACCTGTAGATTGATTTTTTTTTCTAGCAATAAATGGAAGAAGACATAATTACTGATGCAGTTAGGGTAATGAGATTTTAAGGCTTACAACTCCGGGGCCGTTTGGGGAAGGTTCCCTGCATTTCATCTTGTAGATTCCTTTGACTCGTTTATTTGCCTACCAAAGAAAAATACAATATTGGTTTTTTTGTACATAACTGATAAGCTTTATGTGGAGCTATCTCCCACCAAAAAGGCAAATGTAATATTCCTATGAATTTCATTAGCATGAAAAAGGAATTCCTGCAGCAGGATTATTATCCTTGCACAGAACACAGCCTCTGTAGCCTCCCGTTAGTGCTTCTTGTAAGAACCCAATAATTGAAATCGAGACGCCGGCGTTCCTGAGTCTTAGTGGTGGGACTGGGCATGCCCAGTAGCTCGGCTGGGTCTGGTTGCAAAGAGCAAGCTTGCGGGCAGGGTTGAGCGCCGCCGCAGGGACTGCTTTGGAGACGGGGTCTTACTCCCTTAGACGTAAGCGTGCGGGCACCGGGAGCTTTCGGGAACCCTGACGCGAGCGAGCCTTGGAGGAGGTGGCGCCCAACCCCCTCCCTCTCCTCCCCTCCCCGCTCCGCCGGCGCCGCGGGCACCGGGAGGGACTGCAGCCCGGGAGCGCGGGGCGGGCCTATGGCGCGGCCAATCGGCGCGGCGCCTCCCCGCCTATATGTGGCGCTGGGGCCGGGCGGCCTCCTCTAGAGGAGTGGAGCCGGCAGCCGAGTAGGACCGAGCTGCTGCAGACGCGCCGGGTCACTCGAGCCAGCACCACCGTTCTCACGCCCTGAGCTGCAGACAGCTAGGCGGTTTTATCTAGTTTGAACCAGGCTGCTGGAGCTTGCTCCCTCCCGCCCTCTCTCTTTTTTTTCCACGGGGCTGTTTTTTTAATTTGGCTGCAATTGCATGAAATCCCAATGGTGTAGACCAGTGGCGATGGATCTAGGAGTTTACCAACTGAGACATTTTTCCATTTCTTTCTTGTCGTCTTTGCTGGGAACCGAAAACGCTTCCGTGAGACTTGACAATAGGTAAATGTCAGCTGGGATAGTTGGTTTAAATTGACTCGGAGTAAAATTGACTTGCGGTATTACAGGTACAGGATAGCCATGCGAATTCCTTTGTCCATGCCTAGGGTTACTGTGACATAGATGTTGCTTTTTGAAATGGCCAGAAGATCCTTATTTTCGTAGATCTGGCTCGAGAACAGGCTTTCTTCCATTATGTAATTTAGTCCTTTGTGGCTCCTTAAAATAGGGAAATGCCTGGATAGAGTATGGCTGGTATTTTCTGGAGTCTGATGCATTTTGGAGCGTTTAAGAATACTCAAAATAGGATGCTAGTAACGTCATTCGAATTCAGAGATCTGTCCTTATCCTGGATGTTAAAGATCAATTCCATTTATCGATGATCTCTCTTTTTTTATTCTCTCTTCCAGCTCTGGTGCAAGTGTGGTAGCTATCGACAACAAAATAGAGCAAGCTATGGTATGTACTGATTTAAAATTACTTGTACTCAATGTGGGCGCTGCACAAAAACCGACATGTCTTGGAAACGACTAGTGCATCCCTTAGCTAAATCCAGACGGTGCTGATTGCTCTTCATACAGTCAGAAATGCCAGCGCTAGCTCGTTCTCTCTCCCCTGCCAGCGTGGAGAGAAGCCACATCCCCACACGACTGCCAGGGAAGGAGAAGGGCCCCAGGTTGTGAGCGGCCCTGCTCTGGACCCATTCACTCCGTGTCGGGATAAGGCAGTGGCCCAGCCTCCTCGTTGCTGGTCTTGGGAGCACCTTCAGCAGTGTGGCTTTACTGGGAACCCTGAGATTTTACTGGGGAGCTGGAAGGGAGGGTGTCCCCCTCCACTGAGGGCAGCTGGAGAAGGGGTCCCTAGACCCCACCAGACCCTCTCCAGTGGTGCTGCGGCCGCACAAAGGAGGGGAATGGGAGAAAAGTTTTGTCTTTCTCGGCCTGCGCCTGGATTTCTCCGATTTTTTATTTCCGCCTTGGTCGTTCTTTGTTATTGGAGCAGCGCCTGTGGCTCTTCTCACGGGATTCTCTGCCCACTGTTGCTAGGCAAACTCTGAACCTTTAATTCAGAGCTATAAATAACTCGGGCTCCCATTGGCTACGACGTCTGCCCAGGTTTCTGTGATGTCAGCTTAATCAAGGGGGGGCTGGGGGGAGTAGAGGTGGAGGGAAGAAAATGCGGCAACACGCTCTGTAGGAACTGGCTGCAGCCGGTGCCAAGGGAGGGAGGAGATGGGAGGGGACGCTCCCTGCGCCGGGAGGGCCTGGGGGCGGGGAAGCGGCCACTGGGCCTCGGGCCTGGAGGAGAGCGAACACAGGGCCTGAGCCCCTGTGTGGTGCGGTTTGCCATCTTGAATTGGAAACTGGACTGTAGACGTCATTAATGTCTGCAGAGAAAGTCTGGAGACTTTTGGAAAGCTTGATCACGTATACATTAAACTTGAGTATTGCGCGGTTGTGATTATGCGCAGATTTCCACAAGTGTGCTTTAAATGCTCTTTGGAGATAGAATAAATAATTGGTTAGGGAGAGTCCAGGACCTAGTAAGCTAAAGCCTTTCTTTGCCTCCTGTTTTCAGGATCTGGTGAAAAGCCATTTGATGTATGCGGTGAGGGAGGAAGTGGAAGTTCTGAAGGAGCAGATCAAAGAACTAATAGAGAAAAACTCCCAGCTGGAGCAGGAGAACAATCTGCTGAAGACGCTGGCCAGTCCGGAGCAGCTCGCCCAGTTTCAGGCCCAGCTGCAGACTGGCTCCCCTCCGGCCACCACGCAGCCACAGGGGACCACACAGCCCCCTGCACAGCCAGCATCCCAGGGCTCAGGATCAACCGCATAGCCTCCTAGGCCCCAACAGAACTGGCTGCTGCTGCTGCTGTCTGAACTGAACAGACCGAAGAGATGTGCTAGAGAGAAGCCGCCTCCACAGTCACCCATTTCATTGCTGTCTACGAAAGAGACGTGAGACTCACACGCTGTTCTCGCTTTCTCCCCAGTATTAAGCACTCATAAGCTTTTGGCTTGAAGAAATGTACTAGTTGAGTGAATTAAAGGTTAATCAGAGAGTGAGCAGGGATGTGCCCTGTGCAACGTGGCAGATGTCTGAGGAATGGTTTAATTGACCCCGAGGAGCTCTGTGCCTTTTCAACCCTCCCCAGCCGCCCACCCTGCTTCTGAGAGCTCGGGCGGCTCGCCTTCGTGGGGCTCGCCTGCGTGGGGTTCGGAAAGTGGGCTGCTCCTGGATTCTGCGCTCTCTTCTCCTTCCCTTCAAAGAACTCGGAGAGGCCAGAAACAAGACTGCAATGGGGGGCGGGGGGAGGGATGATGCAGTCCTTATACAAAACCGACAACTGTCACCAAAGCTTATAAAACACGATAGTACTGTCCCTCTTTTCTGAACCATCAGAAGACACAAAACTGTTAGTGACACAACGGTGACAGGTAGCTGGGACCTAGGCTATCTTATTATGAAGGTTGTTTTGCTTGTTGTATATTTGTGTATGTAGTGTAACGAATTTGTACCATAGAGGACTGTCCGTAACTACTGTTTAGCTTCTACACATTGAAATGTAGATGTTTCATTGGCTGTCTGAAAAGGTGTGGCTTGTCCTTCCTAGAGAGATCTACTTAAAAACTGCTTTGTGACAAAAACCACACCTGAAGAAATTTTAAGAATTTGGCCCAGTTAGTCACTCTGTGTAATCCCGGAATCTAGCTGCTGAAGTCTTGCGAAGTAAACTCCCCGTGACCGATGTCAGTTAAGCTGGTGATACCTGGAGAAGTGGTCAGTTGCTAAGGAAGTGGATTTCCCAGTAGGGGTTTCTGCACCTCACCTGTATAGTCGTTCTGCGCATGTCCCCCACACAGTCCCCACTGTATTTACCTGTTCTACTTGTCACCTTTCAATAAAGCATATCAAATGTTGATACACACGTGTTTCTATATGACGCCATTAATACATTCATTTCCACAGCTGCTCTTCATGAAGTCAACAGCAGTTTGCCTAGTAAAGTCTCAGGGCGCTGACACCAGTGCTTTGACTCCAGAAGAGAGGAGACATTGTTTTGATTGGGGGGGGGGGGGGAATGCAGGCAGAAGGGCTCATTCTCTTGTGACTAAGTCACTTCACCCCTCTGGACTGATAAGAGAATCTTCACTTCTCCAATTTAAAATTTGAGGGTTTATGTAGAGCTTATTTATTCGTAGTTGCTGAACTGAGAGGGAACAAGCCTGGTTGGTGTGTGAAGGTTAAAGGAAGAGGGACAGGTTCGTTTCCACGTTGACAGCTCTGCTGCCAGAATGAGTTTCTGGCCCCTGGGAGAGTAGTTGTGTTTGTAGACACTCTTCTGGGGGTTGAAAGGATGTACTGGGCTTGAGCTAGGTAGGACCTGGGACATCTCTCCCTTCTGGGTGATGTGTAAACACAGTGGAGCCTAAGGAGGAGGAAGGGCCTTAGCAGGACAGGCTTGGCTCTCTGCCCCAGGACCTCGGCAATAGCTCTTGGATGTGGTGCGAGTTGGGTCCATCCTGTGCATCCTCTGAGGGTTACCTAAGTCCTCACTGTAAGCCGATGGCAGTTGCCATAATGATAACTGGAGGGCAGCAAGAACTTGACAGTGTCTCATACTTAGAGCTACATAACTGATCTAACGGGAAGCTTCGATGGTGATTCTCTGAAGAAAACTAGACAGTAGCCATTTCATCTCACATTTTTTCATGTAGCTGTGGAGAATTTAAAGTCTCCACCCTTGATGAACTAAATAGACATTATTTCGACTAATAGAAAATCTCACAAGATTGCGGTGTCTTGATATGTGAAATAGTAATGAATCATTAACATGAAAAGATATATTTTTATGGCCTTTCCTCGCCTTTGTAAATTCAGAAGTTTTACTGACTGCTATTTAAACATATCTAAGTTGATTTCTAAGCACATCTTATTGCTAACTCACAAACCTAACTAGGCATCCTTGGCCCGTGGGTCACTATGGAGTTGATAGAGTCACACTTCACCTGCCATGGAGCAGGAGTGACTTCTAAAGCCGAAGGAGATCTAGTGTGAGCCCTGGGTGTTCGTGACGTCACTGCAGGACAGACCCAGGCACAGTGCCGGAGAGACGACGGTACCATGTGATTCTAAGAATGCCTGCTCTCTGCTTCAAATTAACAATGTTCAGAATTCAGGAGCTGTGCTTTTGGTTTTCGCATAGTTTAAAAGTAAAAATAATTGTGATGAATACAGCGTGCCAGAAATCAGGTTTATATATTTGCTCAGGAAACGTATAAAAGTTAATTATAACCATAATTAGGAATGAAAATGAATTTCAATGCAGGCACTACTGTCCCTCCGGCTGAGTGAAATACAAGATGAAGCCTTGTGCAGTGACAGCCTTTAGCTGTCCATTTCCCATCCATTCAGACAGTAATCACAGCAGTAAGATCAGACACAAGCCGAAAATGAAATTTCCTCCCAGATAAAATCGTTTGAAAATACTGCCTACCAACAGGACTGGGGAGCAGATTGTGCCATGAGGTTCCTGCTCTGCTGTGTGGGAGAAAGACACTCGCCGACCGCACCTGAGGTGCTGTGGAAACCGGCTATTTGATATTTGGAGGGAACAGAAATCCACAGACCCACCTCCCCATCCATGAAATCACTGGGTGAGAGCTTTCAAGACCCAGAACTTGGCTAAACTTCAGCTCAAATTAGAAAAGCCCTTCTCATGGAGACTGAGCACCGAGTCTTAGAATGCTGGGTTAGTTTCTTCAGAGAATATCAACGAGTATCTTCAACCTGCCCAAGATCCATCTCTGCCAATCGTGTGTGTGTGTGTGTGTGTGTGTGTGTGTGTGTGTGTGTGTGTGTGAACCCCAGGCTGAGGGCAGACATCTTTAAGAGCGCTAGTTAATGACTGTGGAGATACATGCCTGTAGATCCAGCTGAAGCAAGATCTTGAGTTCAAGGCCATCCAGTGCTATATAACAAGACATTTCTCGAAATTAACAAACAAACAAACAAAAAGTATTGCTAAATGAGAAGCCATGTCTCTTGATAGGATGGCCCTACCCCCACCTTCTCCAGTCAACCCAGGGACCAAGATTGTGACTGTGGATGTGTGTGCTACAAGACTGTGTAGTTCTCAAAACCAATTCTCTGAGTTTCCAGGGACAACATACATTGCAATGAAGATGGTCTCCGTTGCTTTCTAAGTGCTCCGTGTCTTTCCTTAAGCAGGACTGCCGTGACGACCTGTTGTGACAAACGACCACACTGGTTGGCTGGGGTCTTCCCAGAAGGTAGAACTCAGTTCTAAACACTGTACCACTGCCCAGTGCAAACTGGGACGTGATGGTTGTCTTAGATCCATTGTTGTCTTCTTCCCTGTCCCTGCCTCTGCCTTGGAGTTAGGTATCACTTTGAGACTTGGGTTTCCTTCCTGGTGAGTGAGTGCTGAAGGATTTGAATTCTGCCAAATTGACCCAAAATGATCCTCTGGGTTTCCACCCATCTGCAAATGAAGACCTAGTGTCCATGGAGGTGAGGCACTTGCTGTCCTTTATGAGGGAATGATCAAAGCAGAAGGCCTTCCCCTGCTGCCCTGAGTGAGGAAGCACAGCCCTAGGAGCAAGCATGGGTCACCACGGAGCATTTTAGCATCTTCTGCCTGGGATGCGAAGGAGGAAATGAGTATCCCAAGGTCCGTGGCTTCTGACAAACACTTTAAACTATGCAGTGGGTGAGCCATCGGGGGTGGTGGTGGAACTGTCGGGAGTCGGAGATCCATACTACAAAGTGGCAAACCATTCGGTAGAACTCTGGTCTGTGGTGATGGAGACCGCCAGCCAGGCGCTTTGAAAACATGCACCTCTGAGAGGCCTTTCATTGGTTAAAAGTAGACCACTCTTTTACACCTCCTGTTTCGGAGAAGATAGAGCAGGGTGCTGCTGCTCTGTAAATAGAAAGAAGAGAGAATAAATAGTGCAAGAAACTTGGGGCTGTCCAGTGTTGGACCAGCCCATTGCTTCTGGATACCACCCTGAGGGCAGTAAATACTGAAGTATTACCCAGTGTCGTGGGGGCCAAGATGACCAGTGTTCTCCCTTTAGCAAAGAGCGGGTTCGAAGTGTTTGGCCCCTGGAGTGTGTCTTTGTTTTAGATCAGTGGTTCTCAGCCTGTGGGTACCGATCCTCGCCGGGGTTGTATACCAGATCTGCCGCATATCAGACATTTACATTATGATTCATAACAGTAGCAAAGTTATGCTTATGAAGTAGCAACTAGATAATCTTAGGGCTCGGGATTATCACAACAGGAGGAACTGTGTTCAGGTGTCACGCCATTAGGAAGGTTGAGAGCCACTGTTTCAGATGATGTCCCTGTGCCCCTAATGGTTGGGCAGAGGAAGAAATGAATGGAAACTGGGCATGTACAGAAGTTTACCCAGTGGGCTGACTGTAAAGGGAGAAAGGAGATGCCCACTGGTTTTTCCAAGGAGTTTCATTGTCGAGGAAGACAAGCCAATCCAGACTTAAATATTGTCACAGCAAAACCTTTCAACAGCCCTCAGGCCTCTGAACTCTGCAGGAGCCCGGAGTGCATTAAGCTCTGTCTGAACAACTGTTTAGGTTCCAAGAAGTTTGGTCTCCTAAATACAATTCTACACCTGGAGAACCTGGGCAAGAAAATTCTAGTGGTAGAGACCTGGAACTTCAGAGAACAAAGTGCCAGAGATGTCTTGCTGTCTTTCCGTAGAGAAGAACCTGTCTATGTGACATGTTTAACCCAGGACCAAAGGACTGCTATGAATTGACCCAACCCAATATTGTAAACTTACTTAAAACTATAAAACTCTGTGTGTGTGTGTATAAGACAGACAGACAGACAGACAGACAGACTGGGTCTCATGTACTCAGACTTACAAGTATATTAAAGATGACCTTGAACTCTCCTGCCTCCTGCCACCTGAGTGCTGAGATTATAGGCAGGTGCCAACACGCCTAGTTTATGCAGCGCTGAGGATCAATCCCAGGGCTCCCTGGATACTAAGCAAACAAGTACTCTACCAACTGAGCTATGTGCCCGACCCTTAAGTGAATCTTGAGTTTGACTTGGAAGAAACGGAAATAACACATGAGAAGAGTAATCTTTGGCATAGTTATCAAAATCCTTGCCTCCCTGTGTGGTTTGTTTAGAAAAATATTATGCAGCGAGAATTGCCTGGATAAAGTCATAATGTGTAATTCAGTTTGGGAAATACCACAATCAGCTGTCAGTCTGTGGCTCCTTGGGTCATCTCGAGACCGGTGGCCAGATCTGCCTTTCAGATATGCTCTTATTAACGTGAATTTGTGGCATTCCTCCTGTCTTGAGTCTAATTCTCTCTGACAGTCCCCAGCCCCTGCCAAGTCAAAAGTACTGTTCCCTTGGACCAGGCCTGAGAATTCAGCCACCACAGCCCTCCACTCTTGCTAAGGCACGGTGGCAGCCTCCACCATCAACCGTTGTTACTTGCCACTCATTCAGTCGGTACCTGCTACAGACAGACATTTGAAATTGTGTTCTAAAAGCCTAATTATACCAGCTAATTATTTTTTATTAAAAATAAATAAATAAAAATTATTTTGAGGTGGCGTGCATGCTATTACTAGGTGTGGTGGTCAGAGAACAACAGTAGGGGTTGGTTCCCTCCTGCTGTGTGGGAATAGAGTTTATTACTCAGGTCATCGGGCTTGGCAGCGAGAACCTTTGCCCAACTGAGTCATCTCATCAGCCCTAATAGCTGCTCCTTAAAATTTTGCGGCTGAATCATATAATGGTTCATATGATTTGACCTCTTAAAGAAGAAAACTTAGATCCTGTTGTGACTATCGGCGGGCTTTGGTCTAAGCACTTGAAGCTGAGCAGGACTGGATGCTCAGAAGGCAAGGTTGGGAAAGCAGAGGAGGGAGACTTACAGGATCCACAGACGGAGATATCAGAAGGCAATGGCCTGTGATCCCAAAAACAAATCCGAACTCTGAGGTTCTTATGGTAGCGCCTACATGCAGGTGACTACTCCCAAAGCTAATGGCCTGGAGACTGTGCTCTAGGCTGGGCAGAGGACAGGATGGGATTGGATGAGCCAGTACAGCACAGATCCGGGAAGTGGGGCTGCGTGGGTGCCTAGGAAAGTGTGTGATTTGTAAGGCTCTTCGCGGCCAGCACACAGGGACACACAACAGGATCAAAGGACTAAGAATAGGAGAGCTACCGAGCTCCACCCTGTCCTCTGCCTTGAAAAGGGACAAGGACTCTCAGAGGGGTAGCATCTCTTATGCATGCTCATGTGCTCACAGGCAGCCCTAAACCAACTCGGATTAAAGAGAAGCTTTGAAGAGAGGAGAAGCACGCGTTAAAGAGAAGCGTTGAAGAGAGGAGAAGCACAGGCTCACTTGTTCCTTCCTCCACTGCCTTATTTTAGTTCTGGATAGCTTTTAGGTACTTGGTCAGCAATGTGGGTATGGCTTGGTACTCCTGTCAAACAACTTTTTGTCGATGACATGTGATAGCAGTTGTAAATTATGAGACCAGGGGACATGGAGGGGCGATGGGATCCTTGGGGCCTGGGTGTTGGATATTGAGAATCATAGAGAGCTTCTGAAAGAGGCCATGAGTGGAAAGATGACGGGGGAAACTAAGCAGAAGGGGACATTGTCTGTGGCAGAGTAGAGGAGGGTGGGGTAGCGTGAACACAGGCCTGCACACGGACTTGGCCTGAGAAGGAAATGCCCCCTGGGGGAGGATTTGGGAGTGTGAGAGCAAGGTCTCAAAATCAAGTTCCGAATAGGCGGAGAGGAGAGAGAGGCCTTGGAGAAAGAGTAGCAGTTTTGCTCCTGGGAGCTGCAAATCTGTCTATGGAGAAGAATCTGTTTGCTAAGAATTGGAGGAAAGGGAGCCGGGAGCGGATGAGCTAGGGTCTGGGTTGAAGGGGGGCTGTTCCTCTTCACTAGGCAACCCAGAAGGCTCAAGATCCCAGAGGCAAGTCAGACTCGGGTGAATAACGACAATTGGAAGTGACAGAGCAAAAATCTGCAGGGGAGGGGCAGGAGAAGGGGAGCGAGAGGGGGGAAGGGATTAACTTCCTCTGGGAAGGGTGGGGGTGGGTAGGCTGTAGAGGAATGTGGAGGATTTTGACAGAAGGGGTTGGGAGTCACAGAGTGATGGGAAACTCTGGGGGTTCGGAAACATTAATTATTCTGATAGAATTTATACCTTAGGGAGGGAGTGTCCGTGGATTTCAAAGCAACGAGCAGCTAGCTGAATTTGAGTTTTCCCTGATTTTTCAGAATGGAGGCTCCTTCCTTTCAGCTGACAGAGTCAGCAGCTGTCATAGGACAGGTTGCCTTGGTGCGCCATGCTTCAGCAGTTTGTAGATAGATGCTAAGTGTCAGTTGAATGTCTGGGGAAGGGAACTGAAGGACCACTACCAAGACTTGTTTAAAAAAAAAAATCTGGGCACCTAAAACAGAAAACTTTCATGCACAAAACCCAAAACTTAGGTTTCTTAGCCAAGGCTCTTTTTTTTTTTTTTTTTTTTTTTTGCTGTGGACCCGCCCCCTGGTGTCTATGAAACCCACATAACTTCTTCAAATTTTCTAGGTAGAGAGACGACATAGAGAACTAAAAGAGAATTTTTTGTTCTGAAATACAGTTAGCACAATATTTTAAGAAATAAAGTTTATGGTTCTAGGAATCCTTGTTTATTAACAGACTAAATAACAAGGTCTAGGAGCAGGTTTCAATAATGACTGTAATTTTGAAGCAGTAATGGGTTTAATGACATTTTCAACCACCTGACACAACTGTCACAGATCTGAAAATAGTGATGATGTTCCCAGAGACCACTGGAGATGTGGTTGTGGCGATGTATGTTGCTGAAGGAGACACTGGCAAAGATCAATGTAACCGAGACTTTTTTTTCCCCATCCACATTGATGCAGCTGCTGAGTTCCAGAGTTGGTGATGAGCCAGGCTGACCATCTTCAGCATCCTTGGCAGCTGTCATTTTGAAGGTCACAGGTGGTCATGGGGAAGAGGCACCCTTGAGGTGGGGCCCCTGGGAGCTTGCCACAGGAAGCATTGAGCCTGGGGCTCACTGAGGAAGCTAGGCTGACCAGCCAGCTATCCCAGGGATCTTCAGTTTCCTCCTCCCCGGCGGTGGGATTCTAAGCATGCACCTGGCATTTTCTTCTGGGTTATAAGGAATTCATGTCTTCATGGCCATACTGACTGAGCTATCTCCCAGGCTCCCAGTCAGTGCTTTAAAAAACAAAAACAAAAAACAACAATGAAGTAAACAGAAAACCAAAGACGTCACTCACAATATAATTGCAAAACCTACACAACCAAATGCTACTGGGATCCAAAAGAGAACCAGAATACCAGAGCATACCAGAAAACTGGACGTGTGTTGGGACCAATGCCCGCAGCACTTACACTGCGAACGCTGGCTCTCTCCTCACAGGGATCCATGCACTGTCACCCCCTGCTCCTCTGACGTTCTGGCAGAGAGCAGGCATTGTGTGACACAGTCGTCTAGAAGAACAGGAGCAGCATGGAGATGAAAAAGAGGAAGAAAGGAAGGGAAGACAGGTGGATAGGACGGACGAGGAAAGGGAAATGAAGAAGGGACTAGAAGGGAGGGAGAGAAGAAGGTGAGGGAGGGCTGGGGTGGGAGAGAAGGAGGGGGAGGGGGAGGAGAGAAGACAAGAGAACAGGAAAGGTGCTACAAGAGAAGGGAATGTCTGGGTGTGACATTCAGGAAGGCCCTATGCCCTTCCTGAAGATTCTTCCGCAGTTGACAGCGGCAAGTCTGGGTGAACATGCAGAGAGCTCCCTCTCCCAGTTTGCAAGGACACTCATCCCAGGCTTCCATTGTGGCTGGATGAGGAGGTTTTCCTGCCTTCAGACCACCCCAAATACCTTCCTCTCCACCCCGTGGAGGTTTGAATGAGAATGGCTCCAGCGTAATTGAATGCTTACTCATCAGGGAGTGGCATTACCTGGGAAGAGATAGAAGGCGTGACCTTGTTGGTGTGGCCTTATTGAAGGAAATGTCCCTGGGAATGGGTCATTGAAGTTTCAAAAGCTAGACCCTGGCCAGGGTCTTTCTCTTCCTGCCGCGCTCCCTCAGAACTGGCTGAAGAACACTAGCTACTTCTCCAGCTGCGTGCCGCCATGTTCCCTGTCATGGGGATAAAGGGACTAAATCCCTCTGAAACGGTAAGCAGGCCTGAACTAAATGCTTTCTTTTATAAGCACTGCCGTGGCCACCGTGTCTCTTCACAGCGATGGAACACCAAGACAACCTCCTTCACTCCGGGAGAGGCAAGGGTGGTAGGCTTTGAAGTGTTTGTCAGGGTCCAGACAACTCCAGGCAAGGAGCGCAGGGGCACCGCTGATAAGGTCAGATGTCTGGAATTCCTGATGTGGTACTTTGCTCGCGCGCGAGAAACGGCTCCCAGAGATTGTCTGCATCTTAAGAAGAAACATTTTAGTACCTTCATCCTCTGCTCCACAAATATTTACTAAGCATCTTCATCGGAGACAGTAGATGGCTTGTGGCTCCTTGTACCCTTAGGACACCTCTGCTCCATTGTCAAAAAGCAGATTCCAGCTGTTTTCCTCTGTGTGGTTAAAGGGAGGTCCTTAGATAAAGTGGATGGACTGTGAGAGGAGGAATCCATGTCTCAGCTCAGTGGATGCTGCTCTGGGGTGATGGCCAAATGGAAGGACCCCAGAGGGACTATCATGGGCACAGTAGTAAAGGCCATGGGCTCTGCAGGAGTGACCTGGACTGATAGACATGGGACAGATCAGTAGGCTTTCGAGCCTGTGTTAAGACTCTTCAGAGAAACACCCAATAGAAGATACACAGAGGTGATTTATAATGGAAACTGGCCACACAATTAGGGATGCTAGAGTTCTCCACCATCTTCTATCTAGAGAACAGGGAGAGTTGGTGATTCTCACTGAGTTCCCAGACACAGGAACCACAAGCCCCAGGTTGGGACAGGGTGGATATGTCCCTTGTTTCCACCATGTCTTTGTTCTGTTGAGACCCTCAGTGGACTGGATGGTACCACCAGGTTTATCAGCCAGATGCTGAGCTCTTTCCAGAAACTACTCAGCGACACGCCCAGGACTAACTGTTCATCAGTTCTCTGGCTATCTTCTAGCTCAGTCCCGTTGACACGTGAGATTAACTATCATACCTTCACCTGTATCTAAAGCGTTCTTTGGGGGGCTGGGGGTTTGTCCAAGCAAGCATGATGATCTGAACTCAAGCCCCAGCACCCATGTCACAAGCTGGGCGTGGTGATGCATACTTACAACCCCAGCATTGGGGAGGCAGAGACAGAGACACCCCAGAGGCCCGCCAGCCAGCCAGCCAGCCAGCCTAGCTGAATTAGTGAGCCTAGGTCACTGGGAGAGACCTTGTCTCAAAAAGCAAGGTAGACAGTTTCCGAGGACCAACACCTGAAGTTGAACTCTAGCCTCCATACACATAAGAATGTGTCTTCATTTACATACACATATACATGTACACACACGAACAGACATGCACATTCTCTCTCTCTCTCTCTCTCTCTCTCTCTCTCTCTCTCTCTCTCTTTCCACACATGCCTACACCACATCACAGGCACATAGACATACAGACACACACACACACCCCTCTTATGTAACTACTCTATAGTCTGTGTAGCTCTGACCACCCCTCAGACAATTTCTGCTGCCTGGAAGAAGACAGGAAAGCAAACAACTGTAAGTGGAATGCAGTGAGGAGAGCTGGAGCCAAGAAGGCCACAGCAGCTAAACTGAGGGGCTGGGGAGAGGGCAGAGGTCTGTGCAGAAGGAAGAGTGTAAGAGCAGAGCCCTGTAAAATAGCACTGCTGGGTTTGGGAACAGGGTCCTGCGGTCAAAACTGATCACCGCAGGAATCCAGTAGCAGGGCAGGCAACAGGCTCTGAGGGCCACCAAAAGAGCTGACAGACGGACAGACAGACAGACAGACAGACAGCATTTGCTCAGACTCACCTTTAGAAGTCCTGTGTTGATAAGGTGGGCCAGGTGGAGTGAAGACAAGGGTTTCAGTAGGAAGCTATACCTGACTGACAGTGTAGTACAGAAAACTGGGAGATTAGCTATGTGAGGTTGTGGCCTGTCTGGAAGGAAGGAGCAGCCCTGAGATTTGAGGGGTAATGGGCCTAGGTAGGATGTGATGGTAAAGAAGGGAGCCAAGGATGACTGTGTTCTACCAGGCAAGCTGAGCATGGAGGGGGAGGATGAGGCTTGGGATTGAGATGGTTCTGGGAAAGCCCTGGGGGAGCCCAGTGGACACTGGAATTGGGGTTTGAAGCTCAGGAGGGAGGTCAGACCAATTCTGAGTCAGGGTCAAACTTCAAGGATTCTGTTGTCATGGTGAAAGGGACCCACTGTAGACCTAGAGGCAGGCAGAGGGGCCATTCTTGTGCAAGTTCCTACAACTCTGGGAAATTGGTTTTCTTTCATCACGTCTGTTTCTCCCACTGTAAAAGGTAGATGGCTTATGCTTGTGGTGAAGGTCACACCGGATGGTGCATGAGGAAGCTCAAGGACGGTTAGCTGCTGCCTGGAACTCTTCACGGCTGAAGGTTGTGATGGCTGGAGTGGCCCAGGATAGGCAGCCTGAGAAGGGAGAAGCCTGGGACAGCTGGGACCGTGAGCAAGAAAGGGTGTTCTCTCTCTCCTGGGGCTTGGGGTATAGCCAGTTGGTGGAGTGTTTGCCTAGCATACTCGGTGCCCAGGGTTTGATCTCCAGCATCACATAAAACACAACTATAATCTAGCTTTTGGGAAGGAAGTGGAAGTAGGAAGATGAGAAGTTTCAGGCCACTCTCAGCTACACAGCAAGTTTGAGGCCAGGCTGGGCTGCATGAGACCCTGTCTCTAAACAACAACAACAACTTTAAATTAATAAAATAGTGTTCTCTCAGTTTATTACTGAGCCAACTGATGACTAAAGACTGTAGTTCAAAATCTTTTAAAAATAAATTCTCACCTCTTCTATTGAAATACAGTCAATAGCTTAGTTTTAGAAGCAGGCCAAATGAAATGTACTCTCTGCACTTTTAGATGAACGGAGCCACACTCTAAGCACCACAGGGTAGGTTTCCAAGGGATGTGGCAACCTCCACTGAGAGAGGAGCTTTCTGGTAATCAGCTGTGTGACTTTGAAGAGCCACCAGCTCCCTCTGAGCCTGCACTAAGCTCTCTGTAATGTTGACTCTCTGGCTAGATGGAAATCTAGCACGAAAGCCTGTTTCCAAGTACTTGGTTGGACTTGAGAGAGCAATGAGGGCTCTGGTTGTAAGGGATGTCTGTACGCCAGCAGAGAAGGTTCCATCCGCAGCAGGCCCAGAGCCTACACAGTCAGGGCTGGAGGTAGGGCAGAACAAAGGTGCTCTGTCCAGGAGTTGGGGGCCTGGGTTCTGTTCCTAACTGGTTCTGAGAGTTCATGGGTGGTCCCAAGCTCCGTGACTACAACGGACACCTGCGCTAGTGGGTACCCTCATGTTTACAATAGGTTGGGGAAGAGAGGAGTTGAACAACTTCTCATAATGAATGAGATGTCTTTTTTAAAAAGACAAGTTAGTAGATTTCTGTTAACCTTGGTTTCTTCCACAAAACAGGGTTCTGAATGTGTATCTCAGGGTCTATGAGAGTAAATATGCTAAAGTAGCATCTATTATGCTATATAACACACACACACTATACATACACAAATACATATACTGGGGCATAAAGAGATATTCAGAGCACAGCACGGGTCATTGGGGAAGGGGATAAAATGAGAACAGAAGGGAACATGAGTCTCCTACGTACATACCCAGTTCCACAATGGCTGCTAGGCCAGTGGCTTCCAAATGGCCAGTGAAAGAAGAAAATAAAACCCACTTGAGGCCATCCTTTCTGGCTTAAAATTTGTCAGTGGCTTACTTAACTATAGCAGATGCCTTCATCCTCACGGGCTCTTTCTCTCTCAAAGCCCCTCATACAGATCCTCATTCTCTGGATCATGGAGAACTGAAGGAGAGCTCTTCCCTGCTGAGACAACTGTTTCTCTGCTCAATTCACCCAACCTTTTTCTTAGGGAGCTTCCTGTGGTCCAAGGTGGGCTGGCCAGCATCACTCTGTGGAAGCGTCCTGTGGGGTTCATCTCCTTTCAAACTGTGGGTCCTCCATCTCTCCAGCCTCTGCTTCCTCTCACCCATCATGCTCCACGCAGAAGACAGAACCCCATCCTGCATGCTGAAGAGGCAGGGTGTGAGGACTAGATCTGAGAGCTTGCTGTCTGGAGATCTGTTGCCCCCCCCCCCTAGTCAACATTACAGAGAGCTTAGCGCAGGCTCAGAGGGAGCTGGTGGCTCTTCAAAGTCACACAGCTGATTACCAGAAAGGTTCTCTCTCTCAGTGGAGGTTGCCACATCCCTTGGAACCCCCCCCCCCCACAATGCATCTTCATAGAGGACACAGCACCCAGTAGCAGCTAGGTGTTGGATTGAGTAAATGGTGACCCAAGAGAAACCAAAATGGCGGCTACTAAGGCAGGGCTCCCTGGGGAAAACCTCTGGCGAGGTAGAAGACAAGGTGGGAATTCACTGATGAGAAAAACAGTGAGCTCTAGGTCAATTACTGACAATTTACCTAGGGCAGATGAGGAGATGTTGTCTAATTGCGGCTTCACATAACACTCATAAAAACTAGTGATATTGTTGGAAGCAAGTTGAGCCCTGAAAAGAGAAAGCTGAAGGTGGCACAGATCTGTGACATCCAGACACATTCTCCGGGGGAAAGGTTACAAAGTTACTGGGCTAGTGACTAGTCATGAGTCATCCCCAGAGTAAACAGATAACAGGCAAGAAGGTTACATGGTGACAATTCAGAGACCGCTGAACTGTGAAGATTATGTGGGGCCTCTCAGGCTAAGCACTTTCAGAATGTCGGGAAGCCATGGTAACCCTCACAAACATTCCACAGGCAGTGATTGTGACCGCCAGTCTCTCTTCCCCCACTCCCAGTTTGGAATGTACTTTGAAACAGTGGGACCATGTTTTCTTCTTAACTCCTCCCATCATCTGTTCCAGAATCTTCAACAACTACCTCCTTGAATTCACAGGATTACCTGGGATTTAGGAAGTCATGGTATGCTTCATGATGAAACTCTGAATTGGAGGTCATCTAAAAAGAGTTATTCCCTTGTGGCTACATCTCCAAGTCTGTTAAAGGCTAATCCCAAGCCTACATGAAAAGAGATTTATAGTACAGAAAACTGTGCATTTAACTCCCCACTCCATAACTATGGCGTTCTTACCCACAGACCCAATCAACCAATACAACAGAATGTATTTGGACAAAGCATTGCAGCCACGGTGAACATGTATAATTTTTTGGGGGGGTCATGATCCCATAAACCATGAAGTACAACAACAGAATAGTATTTGCACTGTGTGAAGCTTGATAGGGTCTAGAGACCCTTTAGCACATGTGAGAAGATGTAATGAATCATAAGAAAACACTAAGCCATTTTATGTAAGAGACTTAAGCAGCTATGGACTCTGCTATCTACTAGAGCAGGGGTTCCTGGAACTAATCTCCAGGAAGGTGCGGGATAATTAAACTGCACATGAGTCAGGATTGGAAAATGCTTGGTTAGGAAATTCTTAGAGCCTCCCAGCTATGTTCACGAAAATGTATCATGGTGCCTTTCTTTGGGCTGGCTCAGATGGAGTTCCATTGCGTACCTCTTTATCTTCCTAGAGAAGTGGGGGAGCTGAGTATATGCTTTCAGGGGGACTAAGGAGTATGAGACCCTCTGCATGTCCCAAACATTCACTCCCAAGCCAACCGTTGCTCCTTCTACACGCTTTCTTCATTCACTTTGCTGAGTTCTGATACCCATGTGTCTCCCACAAGCTTCTATTCCATCCGGGACTTGTACCCTTCCAACCTTGTTCACAGAACTCTCGGGCCAAACTTTCTGAAGATCTTATGTGTATCACCCCCAGGTGTGATTCTTAACACACATCTGTATGGTTACCTCCTGGCTCAAGATTTTCATGATCTGACCTAGGCCCATGGTTATGGCCTAGCTTAGTGACATTTGTCCTCCCGCAAGTATCTTAGGCTCTCGGCAGGACACACACCCCGCCAAGTCCTTTCTCATTTCCATCTTACTACACCCACACTTTCCTCTACATGGGGAGCTAGGACAGACATTCAAACTCACTCAGAAGGAGACCATATTAACCCATATACAGTAAATGCCAGCTCTAGTTTCAACTCTGAGGCTTTGTCCCCCAGGGTGAACTACCGGGGACTGGTGAGATCTTTTGGGGACTACTGGGAGGTCCTTATGTCATTGAAGCTATGTCCTTGAAGGAGATCGTAGGAACCTAGTCCTCCGGCCTCCTAACCATCAGGTGGGCAGATTAGCTCTGCTTCCTGCTTCAGTCATGTATTGCTTTAACCCAGGCACAAAGCACAGGTGCCAATCAATCATGCAATAGAAACTCTAAAACCCTGAGCCATAAAGAGAGCTCTTCTCTCTTCAAGGTGGTTATCCCAGGTCTTGTAACAGAAAGGTAACACAAGACTCAAACACAAAGTAGCTCAGAGTGTAAAACACATCCAAGCCAGAGGCTCCTCTATCCTGCTCTGAGTTTCCCTTAAACCATGTGTGGAGCTTTTTTCCAGAGATGGGAGACAGTAGTTGTAACTTTACATTTTCTTAGTGTCCTGTTGTCTTAGTCAGGGTTTCTATTCCTGCACAAACATCATGACCAAGAAGCAAGTTGGGGAGGAAAGGGTTTATTCGGCTTACACTTCCATACTGCTGTTCATCACCAAGGAAGTCAGGACTGGAACTCAAGCAGGTCAGGGAGCAGGAGCTGATGCAGAGGCCATAGAGGGATGTTCTTTACTGGCTTGCTTCACCTGGCTTGCTCAGCCTGCTCTCTTATAGAACCCAAGACTACCAGCCCAGAGATGGTCCCACCCACAAGGGGCCTTTCCCCCTTGATCACTAATTGAGAAAATGCCTTACAGTTGGATCTCATGGAGGCATTTCCTCAACTGAAGCTCCTTTCTCTGTGATAACTCCAGCTGTGTCAAGTTGACACAAAACTAGCCAGTACACCTGTATTGGTGACAGTCTCTGTTGTGTGCCTTCCCACACAGGCTGGGCTCTGAATGTGGCTTTCTTCACTTGTCCTCTCTAGTCTTTTCCTGCTCGTCACATTCTAGGGGTGACTCTGTGTTTGTAGGCTTTCCCACCCTGTCCTTTGCTCTCCTCACATTAAACAGTCAGAGTAAACCACTGGCTTCTGCCAGTCTCCTCACAGAACACTGGCTTTTATTCGACTTTATCATCCCAGCACCTAGCTCAGTGCCTTCTATATCACAGGCATTCCATAAATTAGGGAATTAGGGAATGATTAAGCATTGGCTGGATATATTTTTAAAAATACGATATGAAAGATGAGGCATAGTAAGTACTATATGAAAAATGAACTAGAAAACTTTCAAAAAATTTTGACTAAGACTCACAGTAAGATACATCATACTGCAATGTAGCACACACACACACACACACACACACACACACACACACACACACACACACAGGTTGAGAAGCTGAGGAGAAAGGGCTTATCTTTGCTATGTGAGATAAAGTGTGGTTTTTTTAAATTTAATTTTGCTCCATTTCAGTTTTCAATTAACTTCTCATTATAGAGTGTTAAAATGATTTCATAGCTTACAAGCCAATTCAACCTACAGCTTAGAAAGCATTGGCTTGGAAGCCTTGGTGAGTCCCCCCCATCATAGAGAACTCACCCACCCCAGCCTCATTAGTAGCATCTTAATGGTGATGTGTTTAATGAGAGTTGGTGTCGTTGCCAAAAACAAAACAAAACACAACAAACCAAAGCAAACATCAACCACAGAGGCAGTTGCTATCCTAAGGATTTCATAGGTTGTACTCAGTGCTAGCCTTTTCTTTTTAAAGGTTCAGCCTGATTTAGGAATGATCTAATTTTAGACCTTACAAAGCAAGCTGCTAAAATGAGTGGTTTTTAGAGTTCCTGTTCATCAGAGTTTGTGCCTGGAAACCCTAGGTCTCTGTGTTGGCCAGGTACAGTGGGCTCCAGCCTGGAGAAGCCAGCTCATCATGGATGCTTGCCTGGGCCTTGCTCGCTGTACCCCACTGTCACAGCAGCCCCTCCTTGCCAATGCTTGGTTTTGTTCCTTGCTTGACCAGCAGAGAACATGGGCCTGTCTGCCTGCATTGCCAGGGCCTTAAACTCCACTTACAACTCAAGGGTCCTTCAACAGTTCTAACTCCATCCCAGTCTACAGGCCTGACTGACACAAAATTGTACGGTTCATGGCTGAGTTATATGTTACATAACAGAACATAGAACACATAAACAACTCCAATTTTCTCTTTGGAGTCACTACCTGTCTGTCATTCTCTTGATATCTAAATTGCCAAGTTACAGGGCAGAAAACAGCCAGAGGTGTGTGTGTGTGTGTATATATATATATATATATATATATATATATATATACATATATATATATATATATATATATATGCCATTTTGAATCAAATCTATAAACTCTACAAGGTCTTGAGAGGGAACTGGAAAGAGTACAGCATAGGTGCGTAGACCTATGACCAGGCAGGGATTTAGTCTTTGTCTCTAAAGGAGCCTTGGCAAGCTGTATCAACCATCTAGCTGCCAATTTATCGCCCACGATTAGTTTACTGACCTACAATAGGCCAGACACAACTGCAGTGAAGGACGGGGGAAAATAGGCTTGTGTTCATGCTCTAGCAGGAGAAACAGAAAAGAGTCAGATAAGCTAGGTGTGTATCAAAACATAGAAGATATGCTAAACACAAGAGTCCCCAAGGGTGTGTGCAGGGCAGCTAACACAAGTGTGTGTGTGTGCATGCAGGCATGCGTGCGTGCCTGCATTTAGTGGTGTACCCACACCATGGGAGGGGAGCTCAGGAAGAGGTGGCGTTTTAGGTGAAGAGGGGTGAATTGAAATAAAGGGTGCATCCAGTGAGAGGATGGTCCTGTGGAAAATCCCAATGTACTGGCTGGTTTTATCTGCCAACTTGATGAAAGCTAGAGGCATCAGAGAGGAAGGAGCCTCAGTTGAGGAAATGCTTCCATGAGATTCAGCTGAAAGGCATTTTCTTGATCCCTGATCAATGGGGGGCTGGGGGTGGGCAGGGAGGGTCCAGCCTATTGTGGATGGTGCCATCCCTGGGCTGGTAGATCTGAACTGTATAAGAAAGCAGGCTGAGCAAGCTATGGGGAGCAAGCCAGTAAGCAGCACCTCTCCATGGCCTCTGCATCAGCCCCTGCCTTCAGGTTCCTGCCTTGCTGGAGTTCCTGTCCTGACTTCCTCCAATGATGGACTATGATCTGGAAGTGTAAACCAAACAAACACTTTCCTCTCAACTTCCTTTTTGGTCACAGTGTTTTATCGAAGCAATTAGAAACCCTAAGACAGCTGGGCAGTGGTGGTGCACGCCTTTAATCCCAGCACTTGGGAGGCACAGGCAGGCAGATTTCTGAGTTAGAGGCCAGCCTGGTCTACAGAGTGAGTTCCAGGACAGTCAGGACTGCACAGAGAAACCCTGTCTTGAAAAACCAACCAGCCAACCAACCAACCAACCAACTAACCAAGTAACCAGCCAACCAACCAACCAACCAACTAACCAGCCAACCAACCAACCAACTAACCAACCAACCAAACAAAAGAAACCCTAAGACACTGAAGATGATAAAGAGGTGACTTTCTCCCAGAGACAGAGGTAGAGCTCAGTGACTGTCAACAGTGGCTGTCTCAGCCCCTTGTCACCTCCCCTCAGCTCATGGCAAAACAGTAGGCAATGTTTTGGCACATAAACCCTGATTGTTTTATTAAATCTTTTGAAAGACTTTTTTATATTCATGAGTGTTTTGCCTGTGTGTATGTATGTATGTATGTACGTATGTATGTATACCACATGTGTGCCTGGTGCCCATGGAGATCAGAAGAGGATGTTAGATTCCCTAAAACTGGAGGTAAGGACTGTTGTGAGCCATCAAAAGGTTACTGGGACTGGAGTTACAAGGAGTTGTGGACCACCATGCGGGTGCTGGGAATGAATTGAACCTGGTCCTCTGCAAGAACAATGAGTGACCTTAACCACTGAAGCATCTCTCCGGCTCTGACACGAAGATTTTTTTAATGGTTAATTCGAGGGATATGGCTGGGTAGTAAGCAATTGCTTAGCCATGCACTACCCCAGGTCCAGTCCCTAGAATCACCCTCTAAATTATTATCATCATTTGTCAGAGATGAGGATTGACGGAAGACCTTGTATCGTTATCACCGAATTATAGCCCAGCCTTTAAAATTATTGTGTTTAACTGTGGTCAAAATCTGCATGGCCAAGTTTGTCATCTGAACCGCGCTGAGGTGGATAGATCTGCGGCAGTGTCTTCACCAGAGCCACGAAACTGTCATCACAATCCATTTCCTGAATGTTTTCCCCATCCCCGGCTGAAACTTGCAGCCTCTCCCTTTAGCCGATCGCCACCCCTTTCCTTTCTGTCTCTATGAGTCAGAGGAGTTAAAGTAGCCCTACGTCACCTGGTACCATGCCTTCCAGGTTCATCTATGAAGCAGCTGGCTCCAGAACCTTCTGCCTGCCTAAGGCCGAATAATGCTCTGCTTCTGAGTATGCTGACTTGGGTTGTCTGTTTACCTCACTGCTGGCTGCTGGCTGCTGTCCCCCTGGGAGCTCCCTGCTTGGCTGCTGTGGCTAATGCTGCCAGGAGGTCAGTTGTCCAAGAATCTCTCTCTTCAGGCCCTTCTTCCAGTTCCTCAGGCGCCACATCCAGAAGCAGGAGAAGAACCTTAGGAGCAGTGTCCACTCTGCTCACAGACCCTGTTCATCATGGCTCCAATGACTCTCGATTTCCATCTCTGCTGTGTTTCTTAGCCAGCACGGGGCCTGCAACTACATCTCCTATCTGGATGCTGTGTAAGGTGCAAGTGGGGTCCATACTAGGCTCCTTGGATAGGCAAACCCGGGCAGGGCTGGTGCAGATGGGGGTGGTGAGGAGTGTGCAGGGAAGTGTGTGTCCCTCCCCTCCTGTTGTCACACATTTCTACACAGTGTGTGCCTCTGATTTTGTTGAAAAGGACAATTCTGCTCCTGAAATAAAAATAGATCTAATCTATTCCCCCATGGGAAAAACAGAAACCCACAGAGTAAACGGCCTGCCAGACATCCTGGGGTCAGAAGTGGTTCGGCCAGGACAGAATCCAGGCTCCCTGTCTCAAGTGAGCACTGCTGTCACCAAGCCAGGTGTCAGAGATGACAGAAGCATCTTCCTCTGTTTCTCAGCTCCCCCTTCTTCTTGTCTCCCTCCTTCTTAGAGCAGGAGGAAGAATGGACCCTTGCAAGGACACAGCTACCGCCCAGGGGTGCCTGGCGAGACAGATTCTGCAAATGTTTGTCAGCTCAGAGCCAGGTCTAGAATGTGGCCTCTCTGGAGCTCGCTTGTTGGCTCCCCCAGATGCATCATGGAAGGAGTTCCGCATGCTCTGAGACAGTTTCTTCCCAGGAGGGGATCAGCTTACTGGTGTGGACAAGATCATGTGTGTGTTTGTGCGCGCGCGCGCGCGTGTGCGCGTGTGCGCGTGCGCGTGCAGAGACCAAGGCAGTAAGAGACCCAACTAAGACTACCCACAGATTTCTAGGCTAAGCAATCTGATGCGCTGGTAACAGTATCTGGCACACAGGAGTAGTTATGGCAGTGGGTTTTATTACTGAGGCAAAGACACGGGGGGGGGGGGGGCGAAGAAGAGGGGCAGCAAGAGGTAGAGAATAATTTTGGTTTTGAAGCCTCCTCAATTTGACAAAAGGCTGAGCTTAGAGAATGTGCCTGGCAGCAGGCACAGGGAGGGCACTGAGACATCACGCTGAAGGAGCTGCAGTGTGGCTCAGCCCGCCAACCAGGTCCCCCAGCTCAGCTCCTTGCTGTCCCCATACGTCATCTGGGCCTCATCCTCGTTTGGGGGTGGGGTGGAGGGGGAAGAGAGGTTTCTTTGCAGATATGTATGATTAAGTAACAGAGAAAGGCCCTTGACCCTCCAAGGCCTGCAATGATACCACACTCTGTCTCCTTCTGAACACACCTGACCTTGAAGTCACCCCAGCTGGGCTGATTTACGACATGTTAATGTGACTGTTTCAAACTCCATTTTTCTGTCTGCTTTCTGGATGGAGATGGACAAGAGCGAGGTCGGGGAGGAAGGGCCTTATTCCTGACAAGGCTGGCTGCTGTGGTGGCAGGTCCCAGCACCCTGCTCCCCTCTGCACTGTCTCTGTCCTTTGGGTGCAAGGGAGCGATAGTGAGGGTACTCCTCCCACACCTTTGTGTTAACAGCGTAAATAACCACGCCAGGTAACTGTCTGTGTTTGCCCCAGCCCCTCCCTGCTGTGTTCTGTTTCAATAGCAGAAACTAAAGGAAACCAGGCTTCTGTGACCACTGAGTGCTGCCAATTGGCCTTTGGGAAGGCAGCTCTAGTCATTTTGGGGTGTGTATGTGAGTGTGTCCTGGGCCAAGACTAGCGAAGCCTGAGAAGATACTCGTGTTAAAGGCCACAAGCTTAGGCAAAGCTTGCAACTGAAAGGCAAAAATAAGTAGCCCTGTAAGAGACAAAGTAGCAGTGAACATGGGGCAGTGGTGTGGAGGCAGGCATTAAGAGGCCCTAGGGACATGCTGCCCAGGGTGGCGGCCTTGCTGTGGAGATAGGCTGACTGTTTTCAGCTGGTTGGTTCTCAGATGCCTAGCTGCCATGGGAAGGCTGTGTACTGGCTTCCTCCTGAGCCCTTGTGCCGAAACTGGCAGGGAAATTCAAGCTGGCTTATTACCTCATCGACTTTCCCCTCTCTGCCCCCGGGGAGAGTCTAGTGTGGAAAGCAGCAGGACCTTTTCCAACACAAATAAACCATCATCTCGGGAGTGACCATGATGCTAGAGATGGGGATAGGGTTTCACTGAGAATGCAGGACTTCCCCAGGGTCACCCCCCTCCCCCATCAAGGATGCAGGCCAATCTGAGGCCTGAAAGATGGAGACGTCCTCTGAAAATCAGGTTTGGTGACTCTGTCCACATAATGGCTCTGATTCACAGGAGCAGCGCTGTTTTCTGTGGACCCTTGTCTAGTTGTGGCGGTTGCTGGGAAAGATGAAGTCCCCAGACTGGAGCTCAGGCTGCAAAGAGGCTGGCATGGTAGGTAATCTCCTAGATGCCTTGGTATTCTTGAGCCTAGATTTATTTTTGAGACTTACCTAAAGCCCACATTCATATATTACTACAAAGAACAATGGTACATGGAAACATGGGACTGACTGCAGCGTGTGCGTAAGAACACTTTGTCATTAGTGGGGCCAGCGAGTCAAACCATCCATCCCTCCATCCTGGGCACTCATGCTGCTCTGAGCATGTCCTAAGATTGGGCAAGATGTTGAGTGCGAAGCAAAATGTTCCCTGTGCAGGGCCCCCTGAGACTATCTTGACTAGCAATTATTATAAGATGATTATAAGATCATCAGCTGATTATACATGCAATTATAGGTAGATAACTATGGATATAATTCATGTAGTGTTTACACTTTTTAAAAAGCAGCGTAACTCACATTGTACCATTTGCTTTCCACAACAGCCCTGGCAGTGTCAAGGCATCTTTAAACACACTCGTGAGCACACTGAGGTCCAGAAAACAAAGCCATGGGCCGAAACCCAGGACCAAAATTCCAATCCTGGCCTGGTTCTATGATTCTATTCTGTCTTCTATGGCTTGAGCCCTGCCAAAATCATGTACTCACCAAAGGGATATTCATTTGTTTCTTTGTGTGGTTCATGGATAGTTCCTGAACTTTGGGCACCATCTCTTTCTTGGGTGGAGTAGAGAGAAACATAAAAGAATCTCACTCTTCTGTCTCTGGATGGGGAAGCCTGGCAGTTTGGGTTTGATAACTTGCTTACTTATTTCTGCCTTGGCCATGCTTCCCAAACCTGTTTGAACCCAATGTTCTGAGATGACAATTTTCACTCTTGCTGTACCTGGAACAGCCCCAAAAGCTCATTTTGGTGTCTTATTAGAATGATTAATAATACTCATTTTTGTGTGTGCTTGCATGCTTAAAAAGTATCCTGGCTTGGGTGATAGACCACATGATCACCTTCCAGGGACACCCAGCACAAGGCTGCAATTCCCAACTGAGAGCTGTGCACAAGAGAGCAACTCCAGAAGCCAAGGGTGCACAGTGAGATTAAGTACCTAAGACAAGGTGCATCTAGAAAGCAGACCTCAATTTTAAAAGCCCTGTAATTACACAGTATGCAGAAAGCGCCACGAGTGAAGCTTTCCAGAAGCAGAGCTCACCAAATAACCATCTGTGCTTTAGTGTCGCCAGACTTCCTTTCAGAACAGATCAGGTCATGTGACTAGTTGGGTCCTTGTAATGGCAGAAGCGAGATGCCCCTTCTAGGCCAAGGCAAGATCTGCTGCCCTCTGACTTCTACCTGTTGCTGAGATGACTTCTGTCGCCAAGGCACCTGGATACCGAGCCACTCCTTGACAAAAGCCCTCTCCAGCCTGCGTGGACCTCGCGTGAGAGAAGTCTAGGTGGCTGTGGGCAGCCCACAGGCTTCCGTTGCCGCTGCGTTACAGCTTGTCGTCTTAATCTTGAAATGAGACCTGGTTCACTTGATCTCATTAATAAAAGGTCTGTGCTCCCCCTAGTCATAAAAACACGCCACCCTCCTGTTCACTGTCCTCTGAAGGAGCTGTTTTATTTCAGTGTTTTTAAGGTGGTACTGGATCCATAGGCTCACACGGCCCCTACTTTCTTGGTGCTATCTGATGATGTACCTTAAGCCCCCAGAGAAGTCGCTAGGTACCAGCATTATGGACTTTGATGGAGACGTCACCTTAGATGCTTATCAGCCTGTAAAGTAAAATTCCAATTTTCCTACCCATGGAGTTCAGTTTACCTGTGTCCCATCCAGGGTTTCAATTTCCCATGGAGTTCGAAGTTTCTAAGGATGTGGGTTAAGCCCATTTATGACCTATAAAATCAGTTGTAAAAGATGCAACTGGCATTTAAAAAGTTAAGTAGTGTAGAAGGAAACCAGTGTCTGTGAGGCAAGAGCGTGCACCATTCACAAAACGTGTTATGTGGGGATGCTGCCATTGGGTAGCTGATTAGGTCTTACTAGGTGTCACGTGACCACATCTCCTGCTGTACAGAGTGGGTCAGCAGGGATCCTCAGGTGCCGGTGGCAGGTCTTGTCTCTGCAGAGGACTGATGGAACCAGGCACACATGTACATTGTATGTACAGTGGTACATACAAGCACTTCCAGGAGGCAACCTGGGAACTAATGGAAAACCAACTGGTGGGTGAATTGCATGGGAAGAAATCAGCCAGGTAGCTGATCGGCCCACTGTCTATCTCTGTCACCCAGAGTTGGGCTGGGTTCCCCTGGGGCTGACTTTTGCAGAAGTTACAGTTTGCCATTGAAATGAGGATAACCAGTCCCCTTTGCCTGGTAGGTACCCTTATAGTAAAGTCTACATTAAAGAGAGGGGACTTGAGTTCCTTCAAGACGGAGCCACAGTGCCCTGGCCTAGGAACAGACTTTGGTGGTGTGTAGCACGTGTACTTTTAACCAAGGCAATGGAGAGAAAGACAAAAACACATCATGGGAGTCAAAGGAGGTGATGGGGCAAAGCAGCCTGGGATGTGAAGCTGCTTCTACCTCTTGGTAGGCAGCTGGGCTGCTGACCCTAGCATAAGGTGTCGCTTTCTGTATGGGGATGCTGATATGGGACTGTCCTGTTGCCTTTTTGGTGGGTAGGAAAGAGGATGGAGAGGAGAGGGGTCTGATGAGAAGCTCAGAAGGTGAGAGAATGGACAGCGTTCAAGAGCATCACCAAAGATGCAGGTAAAACTCAAGAGCTAAACGCCCTGATCAGAAACATGCCACTTAATGAAGTCTTACTAACCACTCCCAATACTTCCATCCTTAACGTTCTTGTAATGTTAGAAAAAATGAAAAAATAGGACAGCAATACAAGTGGTGCACGCCTTTAATCCCAACACTGGGGAGGCAGAGGCAGGCGGATTTCTGAGTTCGAGGCCAGCCTGGTCTACAAAGTGAGTTCCATGACAGCCAGGGCTATAAAGAGAAACCCTGTCTCAGGAAAAAAAAAAAAAAAAAAAAAAAAAAGATGGAATTAAATAACTACCAAGTGCTTAAAGTTGCATGTAGCTGTTCTTAATCCTGCTGAGATCTTGGGGCCAGTTGCTATAACTTCTTTCTGTAACACTGAGCTTTATGGGGCTCTGAGGGAGAGATAGGGCCTGCTGCCCACCCAGAGTGCTAAAGAGACGTCAGCCGCTGGGCCCTGGGGTAGGGTGGTTTTCACCAAGAGGCGGGAGACATCTGGGTCTGGGCTGCTTTCAGGCAGACTACAGGGAGATAACAGCTAATCAGACTGTAGCACACATTATAGACGCCTTTTTTTGGACTGAAGAAAGAAAGGAACAACAAAACCCAAAGAAGAGATAAATGCATATCCAAATTCACACATACACAAGTATATATGAACACACGTATTAAAAACAAGTGTGTAACAAAAGCAAGACCATCAGAGCTGCCTATAACTGCATTCAAACAATGATGTGGAGTCAGGGTGGGGACCGGGTAAACCCAGCTCTGGTTCCCCATTGCCTAGCCCAGTCCTCACCTGTCCCTCTTGGGCCCCCTTTGCTGTTTGTGTTTCGCTCGGTAACTCGCACATGGTATTAAGGTTGAATGAAGACATTTATTTGTAAAACCAATTCCTGACACAGAAGAGATTGATTGGCAGGATGTAAAGGGGTGGTCGCTCAGAGGGCCACATGCACACCACAGTGAAACCCGGGGAACCAGCCAGCCAGCCAGCGCCGCCGCCCGGCCCCCCACGTGACTTCCAATCAGCCAACAGAAGAGCAGAGTCCTTTCCGCTGGAGGACACAGATGCACGGAGATGTCTTGTGAGAAGGCAATTTGGTCTGACCTCCACCATGGCGTGGGAGGAAACAGGGGGCCTCCTTTCTATCACCCATGGCTTGTTTGCTTCCTATAAGACCCGCTGAAGGCCTCAGTGGTCCTTCACCTGCCAGCAGGAGGGCATCCGCATACAACTTCCTGGCCCTCTCACATGCCCATCCTTATGCTCTGTATGATCTGGAAGATAGCTGGAAGAGGAAAGAAAACAGACAGCTCAGAAACCAGACAGCTAACGCTGGAAACCCAATCCTCCCAGCAGCCTTGCTTCTGCTGCCCCTGCCCCTCGCTGGCTGGCTCAGAGCTGATTAGATGCTTCCTAGATCCGTTAACAAGGGGTGTGTGTGTGTGTGTGTGGGGGGGGGGGGGTCAGTGACTTTCGTTCAAAGAGACAGCCTGGCTCTGGCTGTTGATGGATGCCTCTGGGATTAATAGATAACTTTTGCTAATTCTACCAGGAGCTGCAGCCAAAAATCCCTGAGGCATGGAAGATTCTCTTGGCCTCCTTCCTCATCTACCTTCAGGGGCTACTGGGAAGAGAGATGTGGGCCTTCGTGCAGAAACTCTTGCATTAAGCAGTTCAGTGAGTCTGTCTTTTTAAAACGGCCATGACCTGTAAAACAGCCAGTTCTGCGGGGGAGGGCAGGCCAGGTGTTCGGAGCACACACACAAGGCTGGTCTCTGCTGCCCATGACCCCCGGGGCACATCTGACTTCCAGCTTCCTTGTGACTCTGAAGCCCATTGTTTCTCAGTGTGGGCAAAACTGACGAATATAGGTTTCCCCCTTTAACTAGCTGAGCTGTTGGTACGGGGAACAGAGTGGGAGCCTGAAGCTCACAGAGAACTTTCTGGGGGCCTGGCGTATTTGGGGGAAAATAGTTAAGGAACACCTAACCTGGTTTTAGTTAGTGGCCTTCAGGAAAAGAAGGTGTGTGTGTGTGTGTGTGTGTGTGTGTGTGTGTGTGTTGGGAGGAAAGTTCTGTTCTGCTCTTTTTGTTTTTTACAAACACCTTCCCCAGTGATTGGTGGCTCTTAATGCTAATGAGGATGATAAACCGGAAGAGAAACTGCAGGTACTTGAATATGATTAATTTCTATTTTTTAGAGGGAGGCTGGGTAGAATCTCATTTAATCACTGTATAAAACAAGAATAAACATGGAACTGTCATGACTCTCGTTCACTCTTGGCACAAAGTCACCCTAGGAAATACCCAGGAAACTCTGGTTCCTAAGGGACCACCGGCAAGCGGGGCTCTCAGGAACCCCTAGAAAAGGAGTCATCTGGGGGTGCTATCACGTCCGGGGACTAGGCACCTGGAAAGCTCTTACCCCAATGCTTGAGACCGGAGTGGTGAAGATTTCAGATTCTTTTTTTTTAAAAATATTTTGGAAAATTTGCATATGCAGTGAGGTTTCTTAGGGATGATGGGCCCCAAGCCTCAACGTGGAACTCAAGTATGTCTCATATACACCTTGGAGTCTGAAGGTGACGCTATGCAACAGAACTGTGTGCCTGAAGCAAAGCTCTGCCTTGACTTTTCCACCTTTGTCATCATCACATCTTCATCAAGAAGCTGAGACTCCGGAGACTTCCAGTCTCAGGACTTTGCAGAGGGGATGTTCGATGTCCTAATGGGTACACAAACTGTGCTTGGAGACAAGAAGAAATGCCAAAGGGGGCCCTGGGAAATCTCCCTTGGGTGGTCGGATTTTAAGGTAAACAAAGTGTTGGTGATTTTTTAAAAATTTAATTTAATTTTAATTGCGCTGAGGGAAAGTTTTTCTTCTAGAAACACCATATACGTCATCATCTTCCTGAACTGGAAAAGCTAATCATGACATGAACAGTCTCTCTTCATGAGCATACATACATATCACCATGAGAAACAACAGGTAACAATCCTTTGCTGTGGTATCCTTAGGAGAATACAATGTTTGACCACCAGCATGGTTCCTTCCAGTCTCTTATTATTGTGTCTCCTGATTGCTACCTCTGGTCACATCCCTGACACTAGTGCCTCACAAGCAGTAACTTTGCCACTGTGGACTAAGCTTAAATGGATTTAGGATTGTATAGACAGAAACTTACACTATTTAATTCTGGCTCTGCTCACAGGTTTTCCTGGCTAATTTTGGGAACTTGGCTGGCTCTGGGTGGGAAAGTTTCTCACCAGAACTTAAACACTTGAAAAACCTGATGTTTCTGTCCTCCCCAGCAAGCCTGACAAAGAAGTGGAGATGAAGCAGGCAGAGGTCTGACTCAGTAGGAATGGCATTAGGGAGCTAGATACTCAGTCACACTAGGAAGAAAACCACACACATGTCATGTTCTGGGATGAGAGTCATGCAAATCTTGTCAAGCAAGGTGATTTTACAAAGACCAGAAGGTTACGTTACAATGGAACTGGGTTCAACCCCAGTCTCTGTGAGTGGACAAATAAACTAGGTTATTCCTTCTCCCCAGAAGTAAGTACCACACTATCAAGAGATTAAGCAATATAACATTTGAAGGAGCCTCACACACCGAAAATACAATGTATGTCGTCATACCTGCTGCTTACTGGAACAGTCTGGGACCAGATATGTTGCAGACTTTTTTTTCTTTTTTAATTTTAGATTTGAGGTTCACGCATACACAATGAGATGCTACAGGATGAGACACAAGTCTAAACATGAGATTTATGTATATTTCATTTATACCTAGCATATATTTATGACGATTTCTTTAAAAGAAAACTCTGTGTGTGTGTATGTGTGTGTGTGGTGTATGTATGTGTGTGTATGTGTGGTGTGTGTGTATGCGTGTGTGTATGTGTGTGCGTGGTGTGTGTGTATGTGTGTGTGTGGTGTGTGTATGTGTGTGTGTGTATGTGTATGCATGTGTGTGTGTGTGTACTTGCTCATCAGTGTGCACACCATGTCTGTGCTGGTTCCCTTGGAGGCTGGACGAGGCCATCAGAACCTTGGAGCTGGAATTACAGGTGTCTGTCCCTGATGTGGGTACTTCCAAGTAAGTTAAGGGGTCTTAAGCACTGAGCCATCTCTTCATCCCCTAAAGATCATTTTATACAATATTTTGACTGCACCTGAATTTTGTCTATGGCCTGCTCATTACATGAGGTCAAATGTAGAATTTCCCACTTATGGGGTCATGTTAGGCCTCAGAAGTTTTTAGATCTGGGGAGATTCTGGGTTTCGACGATTCAGATTAGACCCTGAACCTGTATTCCGATTACAGTACTGACCCCCATTCTTTGCCAGCCATATCTGATCCTAACTGAAGCCTGAGTGACTACTGACCCTTGCATACCCATGAAACTAGGACTAACCTGCTCTCTGCATCCCGGAAAGGCAGAAACTCTGAGGATTTACAGTTCTAAGTTCTACTCTCTCTGTTGGAAAACCGTAGATTCCCAGGAATAAATAGCGTCATCTATGGGAAAGTCTACCTGCCCACAGCTAAGGCTAAAAATGTTACCTTTTCCTAAATTTCATCTGAGGACCCGTGGGCCATAGGTCACGGGATAGGAAATGGGCTATGTCTTTAGTAGCTCAAACTTCATATTAAGTTAAGCCGTGACTTCACAAGTTCTAGGTCAGGATCAGTCTGTTCAATTCTTTTTGTCAGAACTATTGGTCTAAGGAATCTTAGACAGAGTTGGTAAGGCTTGGAGGGGCCAAGACATATATTAAAACAATCCACCTATTTGAATATTCTTTGATAGTCATATCTGATCCTAACTGAAGCCTTGAGTTAGCACGCCAATTATTTGTAACTTTTAATCTGTCTACAGAACAACTCCCTCTTGGAGAAATGACTGAAGTCTATTTTAAGTTCACATCTGAGATGGTGGCGAGATGTGGGTGTTTATTATTCTTATTCCAATTGTACTGATGGCTTCAAGGAGTTTTCTCCATTTTATACCAATTATTTTGCTTGAAATTCCGTGTGCCTGCCAACCCGGCCCTGCCGAGTGACCCTTGCTCTGAAGGCTGACTTCCCATGCTGCAAACAGGAAGGGAGCCAGCAGTGAGATCAAAGAGGAGGGGAACTGGGGAGTCTAGACCCTGACAAGTTAATAACTTAACAGAGGGCGAGCAAAGCTGAGAAAACAGCCTAACGAATGGGCTGCAGGAGTGGGGCGGAGGGCAGGCTAGACAGGAGGGAAGAGACATGCCAAGAAAGGGCAGTGAGGCAGGAATTCCAGGACAGCCATCAGGCCCTGGGCAGGATACAAACAGACTCAGGAAAGTCTCTGCAGGAGCAGGGACTTCCAGAGTGAATAGACCCCACATCTCCCTATCTGTGTTTGGGATCCAGACCTTCAGAGATCTGAGATCAGTGATCCCCACCCTCCCTAATGCTGCAGCCCTTTAATACAGTTCCGCATGTTGTGGTGACCCCCAACCATAAAAATATTTTTGTTGCTACTTCGTAACTGTAAGTTTGCTACTGTTATGAATTGTAATGCAAACATGTTTTCTGATGGTCTTAGGTAAGTTCTGTGAAAGCCACTGAACTCCCAAAGGGGTCAGGAGCCACAGGCTGAGAACCATCACCTTAGACGCTCACGGCTCAAAGTTCTTCACCTCCCCTCTTTCAACCAATTCAAGCTTCAATGTACCAGATGTTCTGTCTCGCTGCAGCTGCTCCACACGTCTAAGGAGCTTCTGAAAGCCATCTTCTTCAAGCCCTTACCTTTGATTCCCACCTCGCCCCTCATCTGCCTTCTGCTCTCTCCTATCACTTAGTGTGAAGATGGTCCTCCACCTTCTCGTCTCACTCCCCTCCTCCCTACACTGGGTGCTCCCTCCTGAAGTGCTCCTCTTTTGTCCTTTGGAAGGTCTTAGCCTCTTAGACCGCTTAGAAGGTCTTTCTTCTTTTTGCCTCTTTCTTCTCCGAGAGATTTACGGGGTTATCTTCCTCCACCACACACAGAGCTTGCGCACTGGAATTCCTCCACAACCTTTGTGATCTGTCTCTCCTTGTCATATTCCTTCTCCTGAGGTCACCTGTCCTGGACGATCAGCCGGTGATCACTCACAATGTCCCTGAGCAGCGGATCTCCACTGTCTAGTATCTAGCTACTGATGGGCTTTCTCATTTTGTCTTCACACTGATAAATTAGTGACATCATCTTACACCTTGTATGTAAATCCCGAGCTCCAGTGTCATCTAGGACCTTCTGACTGACGATGACCTATGGATTCTACGTGAGGATCTTGGGATAAATATTCTTCTCTCCATCACCCCAGAGACCCTCCTAGTTCTGGTCCCCCACCCCCGACCTTTCCTGAACTCTACAATGACTTCCAATTGCTCTACTCTGGCTCTTCTTCAATCCCTTTTCTGCAAAGTACTTAGATTTAGCCTTTAAATAGAGGCAGATAGTATGGTATTAGTCCCTGTTAGAAAGCAAACCAGAAATGACTTCTTGCTGACTTCTCCACAGGACTTCCATGACCTGCAGACTCTGGCCCCTGCCTGCCTGGGCAGTCTTTCCCTTGTGCAGGGGCTCTCTCGTGATGTCCAAAATTCCCTGGCTCAGACACAGAGCTTGTCCCAGGTTATTCTATCTGATATCTGTGCTTTCTCCTGCCACATGCCTACTTTCTCCATAAACTCAAAAGACATTTCCTCCAGAGAGCATGTCTTTGACACCTTGGAGCAGACAATCTTTTTTTTTTTTTGAGACAGGGTTTCTCTGTATAGCCCTGGCTGTCCTGGAACTCACTTTGTAGAACAGGCTGGCCTCGAACTCAGAAATCTGCCTGCCTCTGCCTCCTGAGTGCTGGGATTAAAGGCATGCACCACCACGCCCAGCTTGGAGCAGACAATCTTAAACACAAGTGTATGGCACACTCTCCTAAGAATGTGTTTCGACATTCTTTCATGGATGCTAGAAAAAATCAAATACCAAAACAAACAATTGACAAACAAAAAACAAACAAACAACAAAAAATCTCCATCCCACCCCATCTATAAATCAGCAGATGAACCGAACAGACAGTTGTTGAGCCTTTCAAAAAGTGATCAACCTTGTTAGCCATAAAGCAATGCAAATCAAAACTGCTTTGAGAGTCTTATCTCTCCAATCAAAATGGCTATCATCAAGGAAAAAACAAAAACAAAAACAAAAGAAAACGCCACTGACATCAAATGCTGCAAATGTTGGTGAGGATGTGGGGAAAGCAAAAACCCTCTATTTAGTGCTGGTGGAAATATAAATTGGTTGTGGGCACATGGACGTCAACACGCCCCAGAGATGCTAGTGTATCCATGTTAGCAGCTTCATTATTCAAGACAGATAAGAAATGGACCCAGCAAGATGTAACTGTAGCCATGAAAATGCATGAACCCCTGGGGTATGTCTCATAGGAAAGAGGCAGAAACTGGGACTCTGCTCTTATAGGAGGTTCAAGGCCACTTTTATTGTAGAGAAATACTTAATGATAAGAGAGATCGAGAGAGTTGCCAAGAAGAGATCAAAGCAGGCCAGTTCAATATCCTTTAGGCAGATAAGAACTATAGAAATCAAACTTTATTTTTTATTAAGAAAAAAGATGAAGAAAAGCTGGTTAAAGAAAAGCATGGGTCCCCTGAAAGACAAACAGAAGTGTCAGGAGTCAAGGCAGAGCAAAGTTGACCCAGTAAGCTCTTAAAGGAGAAACACAAAGGCACATGGCAGGTGCCATTTTCCACAGGCTGTTCCAGAGAAGACTAAAAAGATGCCAGAGATAGGTTAGGGAAGGAAGGTGTCAAAAAGCAAGTGTTATTAACATAGATTGGGATGGCCTCCCGGAAAGAGATCCTACACAGGGGCACATGGGAAGAGTGCCACAGGTCACCTTGCGAGAGTCGATGGCTGCTGAGATGTCTCCTCCAGACCGTCGGTCTTGGTCCTCTGGGGCTGGCCGGTTCTCATGCACCTCATGATGGTCTCTGGGGTGACTTTCTCTGGCTGTCTCCAGGAAAAGCCAGTATTTATGTAGTCAACCTGCAAACATTGGGGATTTAAGTCTATCCTGGAGCAAGTTTCCAGGAAAGGAGGGGAGTGGGAACACTGGTGAACCAATGAAAGAGCAGCCTATGGCTGGGGAATCAATGAAAGGGCAGCATGTGGTTGGGGAACCAATGAAAGAGCAGCCTGTGGCAAGGAACCAATGAAAGAGCAGCCTGTGGTTGGGGAACTATCTTTGCATTTGGAAGCAGATGGTTAGACATCTGGGCTATTTAGAAAACAGTTTCCTGGCAGTAGAATCCTGAAGATGTTATAACTCTATTCAATGTAGTCATATGCAAGGTCTAAAGTTAGCAAACTTTTGCTCCACAGTACTTTTAGGAAAATATGAGAGGGAATGTGGGACTACAGAAAGCAGGGGTTTGAAGTCCCGGAGTCCAGAATGCTAACCTTTAGACCATGGCACCACGTGGGTTTGGAGTCTGGAAGAATTAGGTTTGGGAACTAGCTATCTCAATTTTTAAATTGGAAATTCTGGCTGGTTTTCTCTATGTGTGCTAGTTTTATGGTCTGGGGAAAGGGTGTAGTAGCCTCCTCATTGGGTGCGGTGTTGTTAGGAAAGAAAATACACGGAGCCCGGCATCACAGTGAGTCCTCAGGAAACGGTGAGTGAAATAGTAGGAACAAATCTTGCTCTCGCGCTGCGGCTGGATCAGAACGCGTTCCTTTTAGAAGCAGAGAATAGGTTCCCTCTGTCCCTGTTAGATGCAGCTGGTCAAGATGGGGCAGGTTGTTTGGTAGCTTAGAGCTTCCCTCCCCCACCATGTATGACTGTACCAGAATGAAGCAGGGCTTCTAAATAGGTTTAATTAAGCATTTAAGTCTTGATCAGAACCTAACTGGGGGCGGGGTGAGTGGGAGGGAGGCCGAGTGAAGAAGAGCCAGAGGCATTCATTACATAAAGCCATCACCTGCTGCCCCTGAGCAGTTATATGTTAGGTGTCGACCCTCTCAGAAGGAGCTGTTGGGAGGGCTGTGAGTTCAGAACCACTCCACCCTCTTTAACAATTCCAGGCTTGAAGAGTAGAGTGGGGGTCAGTAACTTGGAAGGCCACACAGCTGGGAAGTACGTGGCTGGACCAGGTTTCAGCAGAGGCTGGGGTTGGTGTTAGAACTCTTAGTAGCTGAGCTAACTCTGTCCACATAGTAGCTTGCAGCTGACACACTCCGGCAGCAGCAGCCACAGCCGCCTTTCACAAAAGAGTTTCTTAGCTGTTGCAAAAGGTCCTATTTTGGTGTCTGAGATTTGGGTTCAAAGACGTGTCACCACAATGCTGGTGATCACATGAGGATTACACAGGGAGTACAGGGCAGAAGACACTAAGGGGAGAAGCTTTTTGCCCTTCCATGTGTTTCTGCCACACTCTTGACTCTGCCTTTTCCCTCCCCCATATCATCCTGAACATAAAAGGCCAGCCTTGAGGAAGGCCAGGGTGCGGCCCTACTGGAAATGGATGTCTACCAGGGCATCCACTCAAGGACAGAGGTGGACTATCTGACACAGGGCCCGGGGAAAGAGTTCAGGCCCTGCCAAGAACATCTCAGAGAATCACTTCACATCAGTTCTTAAACAGGCTGCCCTGAAAAAGGACCTGCCTGTGATATGCTATCTCTGTCCCCACCCCCAACTCCTGCAGGCAGAGTCCCTGGAGAGTCCAGGAGGAAAGTGCAGGTAGTCAAGTGACAAACAAATCACTGTCCCCACCTAGAAGCAGGGGAGCTGGCTGTGCAGCACCAAATAAACAAAGCAGGCTCCACAAAGGCTTTGACTCTGCAGTGAGAAAGCCAGATCCTATTTACTGTTTGGTGAGCAAAGATGGTTGCTGCTATCTACAAATAGGAAAATCAGAATATCTAGCAACACAGGGCAGCAGGCCTACACACACATAAAGATAAATACATAGACATATACAAACACACACACACACACACACAGATACATAGACCACAGAGATACATATAAACATACACATAAAGATATATAGACACAGGCACACATAGGCACATACATGCTGACACACTGGTACACATACGTATTCACACACATACACACACATGTACATCCATAGACATTACACATAGAGACACATATGCAGACACCTTCCTCAACACACACCCTACCCCCCCCACACACACACATACACAGAAACACATCTTGTACACGTGCACACAGACATAGACACAGGCATACAACACACATGATCACACATTCATTCACAAACACATAAAAACCTAAACATATACATAAGAATATATATAAGACCATATAGCAAAATATACATGGATGCACAAATACATATACTGACACAAACCCTTGGAAACACAGAAATCCACAAAGACACAAACAGACATATATCTAAATCTACAATTAAATAAACATATACACATGTAAACAAATGGACACAGAAACACATGTATATATAAATGTATACACCTAGAAATCTACACATCTATACATAAACACATAGGTATAGAAATATACAAACAGAATCTACATGTATTGACACATATAGAAACCTACACAGTACCTAACATACGTGTATCTAAACACATACACAAACACGCACAGCAACCACACCACCACTTCAATTAACCAGTTGCTGTTTAATTTATCAAGCTTTTAGCAGAAGTCCTCAGCCTTCCAAAGGAAAAGGGCCAAAACACGCTCACCCAGGGTTTTGTTCTCAGAAATGGTTGACTATAAAATACACGCTCACTGGAAAATTATCCAATACAGAAAACAACAAAGGAAATGACAGTCATTGGGTAATGCTATCCACTACACATTCCCTTTGATCTGGAAGCTCAAGAACACCCAGGCTTTGGAAACCCTTAAAACTCTCAATTTTTAATTAGGAAATGAACACTAAGGTTTGACAGAGAGGAGAAATAAAATTGAAATTAGGAATACACAAGGGAGGGATAGCCTGGGAAGGAACTGAGGTGTTGATTGGCATGTACGAGGTTCTGGCAGAGAAGCAAAGGATGCTGGGGATTAAGCAGCTCCACTGACCCCAGCTGAAGCTGGCACAGGATGTAGTTGAGGATGGAATAGCATACATCATTGCCTCAAAGAGAACATCCCAGACTAATGATGCTCTGTGCCACTGCACAGTATCATAGCCTGGGCTCAGGAGAGATAAAGAGCACTGTAAGACCACCAGAAGTATGCACATGCTAAGTCTACATTTAAAAAGCTGCCCAGATAGCGTATTAAGAGAAGAGCAAATGTTTAGGAGGCATTTGGTCAAGGACGGAAGTGGAAAATATTGAACATAGTTGTTCTCTGAAAAGTTTAGTCCAGAGATTGCAAAGAGGTTTTGGCTCTGGTGACCACACCGTGTTCGCGGCAGACGTCACTAATCAATTGCTACCTATTGTCTAATTATTGGAGGTTTGGTGGGGGGAGGCTGGGAGTATAGGCTAGTGGTAGTGTTTTCCCTAAGTATGTGTAGAGGCTGTGGTTCAGTCTCCGGCATTACAATGTAAGAACACTAACTGAAGAGGAAGAGGGGGAAGCTAGGACTTATAGTTTGATGCACGAATAGTCACAAGGAAATCCACCAGTGCTCTGGGGAACAGCACCAAGTCTGCAAGTCTTCAAGTCTTCGAGAGACTTGAGGAGATAGCAGCTGGAGTATATGGGTGACAGCATCTCTGCAGGGAAAAGTCATGGAGAGACATTCTGGATGATGCTTGTCTCTGAGCCTTGAGATTTACAAAAACAAAAAACAAAACAAAACAAAACAAAAACCAAGCAGTCCTCCAAGTTAATGGTTTGGAAAGCCAGGATTGACTGTTGCAAGAGACACTTCTCAGTAAAGAGGCCCCATTGCCTGAAGGAGAAGATAAAAAGACAGAAAAGGGGGTGGGGGTGGGGAAAACCTCCCACAGGACACTTGAATTCCACAGGCTTCAATATGGGTCTGTACCTGAAGAGATTAATCAGAGAGAAACAAATCTAGCTAGTTCAGCAGGCTCAAGGACTTCCAATTCCCAGGCTAAGAGCAGGCATTTGATAGAGAAATAAGTTTTACATTTCAGATATAGTCTATATAGTATTAATAAAAATAAAGCCAGCTACTAAACTAAACAAGATGTAACAAAGCAAGAAATGGTCCAGAGATGTCCCTGTTGGGCAACTGTAGTCTCAAAGGGACATACGCGTCCCACTGTTTTGAATCTCACATGGAAAACTACATATCTGCATTCTTTTAAGGAAATGAAACTGTGTTGTATGCTGTCTGAAGTATAAACCACTATTCTCTGAGGTTGGTCCACATAGTGATGTTTCCTTTCTCTTGGGTGGCGGTGGTGTTTATGTTTTAGCTTACAGGGAAACAGTGTTAGCCCTGAGGATGGCTCTCATTCATCCTCGGAAGCAAGAGGCCGGCAGGAATGCGGGCTGATGGTTTTCTGATAGACCAAGAGTGGAAAGTTGAGGCTGGGCCTGTCAATTAGATCCACAGCCTGCGAGAAGAAGGCGTGAGGTAAGCCCTCCAGAGCTGGACTGACATTTTCCATTAGATGCTGGTATTGGTAACGAGTGATGGCAGGTTTGGGCTTGTAGTGAGCCAGATCCCCAGAACCATTCAACATCTGTGGTAGACTGCCCCTCCCCCCTTGAGTCAGAGTCTTACTGCATCTTAAGACTAGCCTCAAATTCATGATCTTCCTGCCTCAGCCTCTTGGGTAAGTTTGGGAATTACAGACAAGTACCACCATGCCCAGCTCTTATCTCCATCTCTCTGCAAGAAAAGCAATACGGAGAGGGTACTAACTTGTCGGGTGTCATTCATCTAACTACCAGAGAATCCTCATGGCTGGCAGGTTCGTTACTGTCTTTCACTCCCAGGGCTCTTACTGGGTTGCTGAGAAGTCCTTGCTCGAGGGCCCATCTGCAGTGGAGCTGTCCTTATTCCGCAGGTGCACTTGTGCAACCTCAGCTCTTGTGCTTCCTCTGGGTAATTATTAGAGATTCTAGCCAGCTGTCTGGCAAGAAGGAAGAGGAGGTTTGGTGGGATTCAGACGATGGTGACTTCAGGAAGCCCTGGGAGGTCTTCTGTGTCGTCTGACTTCTCAGTGTGGTAATGGCTTTTCCTTGATGTGAGTCTGTGCTGGAGCTTCCAGGTTCGGACCCCAAAAAGGGCAAATGCCCCAAATGAGGAAGGCCCACAGGAGGGCCACTGAGAAGTTATGCCAGACTCTCAGGTTTGTTAACCAGCTTCTCTACATAATGGGACCAGTAAATGAGCATCGGTTTAAATGCTTGCTCCTTGACACCCCTAATTCTCCCTGAGATTACAGTGAGAAACAAACAAACAAACAAACAAACAACAGTCAATGTGTTTCTTACTACTAGCCTGACCCGAATAGTTATTTGCCACCAGCACTGTGACACTATTTCTAAAAAGGGCACTTTGCTCAACCAATCATCAGCTAGGAAAGTAGGTTAATAAAATAAGGGAATGGAAGCCGAGAGACTTTCCAAGGATGAGAACAGACAATCAATATCGTCACTCCTGAGTCCTTACCGTGTCCTCAGTGTCTCTATGGAAATACACAAATTAAGAGAGACCCTAGGAGCTTGCCGATGGTAGTAAGCTGTCTCGGAAACTTAGTGGGACAAAACTTTTGCCTACACCAGGGGTATATGATAGTCAAAGAAGAAGCAGAAGATGGAGAAGGGCAGAGTGACTGTGCAGAGGTGTGGGACCCCTTCACAGAGCGACAGTCCACCACCTTGAAGGAGTGTGGTGGGCAAGAGTGGGGCGGGCACTTTTGTGTGTACTAGAGTGAGACGTGAGGAGGAGGAAAACAGCTTCCCTGCTGGATTTTAGAGCAAGAACTTGAGGCAGACACTTCAGGGATGAGGGTGTGTAGCATCCTAATGTCAGGAGGAAGGCACATCACTAAAGCAGGGGCTAGAGTTGACAAGAATCACATCCTTTCCAATGGCGAGACGAGAGGGGAGGGGCTTATAGTCTGTGACCCTTAAAGGGTGTAAGAGGGAGAAAGTCGAGAGCTGAAAGGGTTCTGTGAGATGAATGACTAATCCTGTAGAGCTGAGGGAACAATTGTGTTTTTCATGACAAGTTCTGTTTAGAAAGGGCCACATACAAAGATGGCATGGTATGCAGCAAGGACAAGCTGGGAAGAGTGACGTGACTCTGTGAGAGCAGTGGCCAGTGTGAGCTGAGGTGTATAAAAATAATATGACCACTGTTAAGAGGAGAAGTGTGTGTGTGTGTGCGTGTGTGATATGTGTACCAGCTTTAGTGGTAACTTAAAAAGAGATGAGGGCCATTGCTTTGGTGGAGATGGCAGCACATTAAGAGGGGACAAAGAACAGCATCTTGGCCATCATAGCTCACCTGTGTAGAGAAGCAAGATGGTCTAGCTAGAGAGACTGAATTGGATGCCATATAGACAGTAGAAGGCAGGTTAGGTAGCACAGTGGGAAAATGTCTAACATGAAGGAGGTCTTGGGTTTTGTCTTCAATATCCCCCAAAAGAAACACAAACATGGGAGGAAATGGGTGGGTATAGTAAGTCTGTTCTCTGAGCCTTATTGGTTCATATCCCAGGGACCTAACAAGCTCATGGGGTGGGGGGAAGGGGAGGCACAAAACAAAGGCTGCATAGGCAACAGTCACTGCTGGACACTGAGCATGACCGGACTCTAAGAGAGTCATAGACATGTGGCATTTATGCAAGGCACATGGATTTGAGAAAAAGAGGTCAGACCAGAATGCTCTACTGGCTTGTGCCAGACAAACTACGTTGGAGAGCTACAGTGTCCTCACTAGAAAATGTGATGCTAGAAAAGAAACATGCATTGGCTACAGCTCATCGACTTATCACTCGGGCAACGGGGATACGGGTCCTGTGACTGGGCTTGTGGGATGCTTATGTGCCTATGGCACATTCTCTTCCCTCTTGTGGGATTCACCTTCCTGACCCAGTCTGTCTGAATGCTTACTCAACTCAACTGCAGGAAGGTCCCTCTTCAGCACTGTGTGCTGTGGAAGGCTCTTATCCACAATTGCTGAGCTAATGTGGTCAATCTGGGGTATTGTGTCCTGCGCTGCTCCAGCTCCCGTCCTGGCCACCCCTACAGTGTCCACAAGCTCCTAAGGAGTTTGCATTCCAAAACCTGACATAGAGCCAGACTTTAAGGCTTCAAGGTGCAGACATTCAAAGTCAAGTTGAGGGAGGCTGCCTCACTGAGCCCCACGACTTTCTCCAAGTCCAGACCTCTCATCGGTGACTTGGAAGTATAATATCTGCTCAGAGATCATAGCACTGAGAGATGATAATTATATTTGAGGCTCAAAGTTCAAAACCTATCTGTCTATATCCTAGTCATAAAGCTTAAGAGCACAGATAACTTTTTAATGTAGGCTGCCGTGCTTAAGGCAAAGGTTTGTTTTATTTCATTTTTTAGGTGAACAATTAGGCACTACATCAGAGGCTGTGAATTCCAGGTGAATATATCCATGCAGGGGGAGGTGCTATATTAACAGATCAATTTTGGAAAAAGAATATGTATTGTATGAATGTATCACCTGTCAATTTAAAAGCCTATGACCTGTGGCTTAGACAAGAAACGTAAGGTGGGATGTCTGGGAGGAGATAAGATTCTGGGATAGAGTCAGGTGCAGGAGGTCCGAGGGTAAAATGTGACGAGATGGACACATGGTACCTGAGCACAGGTAGCCAGCCATGTGGCAGAATGTAGGCTAAAATAAATAGGTATTTTCGTTATGATCTAGTCAGAGTGGAGCGGAGCTATATGGAAGCATGGGGCTTGAAGGAAGAACCAGGGCTTACCTGCAACAGTCTCTTACATTTGTGTACAATGTTACCACAGATACGTGTTGACCACACCATGTAATACTACTGACTATACTGCATAATAGATCACAAAGTCAACAAACCTCTCACGTACATTTGTGAACTTGGCCACTGTGGAAAGACAGCCAACAATCAAAAGTTTTCAAATCATACTGCTTCACATTAGAACTTGAAAAGTGAACCAGGTATGTATCTGTAGTACGAGCAGTATCTGGCCATCCATCCACACATCCGCCACTCACTAACCCACTGTAGCACTCACTCGCTATGTGTCAAGTACTGTGTAGGATGTACAAACTCGGTGGGAAAGAAACACTGTTTCCCTTGAACGTTCCTGTGGGAGGAGATAGACAATCAGCAAGGAAATGACGTCATTTGAAAAGCTGAGGACCAGGGAAAAGGAAAGGGTTGTTGGGGGATGTGAGTTCTTTGGGGGTAAAGAAGCGCACAGATGTACTTTGAGGCCAGCAACTAAGGTGAAGAAAGACTGGATGGAGCTGATGGCTCATGGGCCCTGGCTCAAAAGTATGAGGGTTAGACTGGAAATCAGGTCATGGTAACAGAAGCAGGGTAGTCCAATCAAGAGTGGTAGTAATCCTCCTGCCTCTGTAGGTCACAGCTCTTCTAGGCTATCTTCTGAAGTTGCTAATGCTGTACTGTAAGAAAGTCATTGGGTGTATCTGGAAGAAGGGTCTAGACCGCACATCTTTTGAGGCCAGGTTGAGTCATCCAGAGGAGTTCCATCTGAAGATGGATCTACCGGGCAGTCATATTCAAGATATCTGCATGCGCAGAAGAGAGTGAGGATAGAGGTTTGTGTTGTTGTTGCTCTTGCTTTTGAGACAGGGTCTCACTGTGTAGCCAAGGTTGGCCTTGAACTTTCTGTGTAGCCCAAAGCTGGCCTCAAACTGATGATCCTTCTGCCTTAGCTACCCAAGTATGCATACATTCCAGCATGGATCGTGGCAGCCTTTCCTTCTTTGGGAAGTAGGCACCTCATTCCTCGAAACAGTCATGGATTGGATAAATGCATTCAAATCAGTTATGAGGTCACTCATATACTAGGTAGCTTCCCCCCAGGGAAATCTGACAAGGCTAAGAATTTTTATTTTTCAAGCAGATAATTTTCTCTTCTTGCAGCATCAAGTCCCCTTTAAAATATTTCAAACACAAGCAATGATATCCCCAAGTGCTTCAGATGTTGCCCCTACCCACCCCCAAGAGATTCTGTAACCGTGGGAAAGCAATCTCTTGAAGATCAAGGTGCTGGGCCATCAGCAGTGATGGGCTTCTCTTGATACGGGAGCACAAGTGTGTCTTGGTGGGATGCCGACGCGTGCACAGGAAGACACAGACTTCTTACACCCCCTGTCCTCAGAAACAGAGGTGACAGAGAAGGATGGGGACCCCTGAAGCTAGGCCCTGCATTCAGATAAAGTAATATCCACTTAGCAGGACAGTAGAAACCTAGTACACAGCGCGAGGCTCCACTCACAGCATTCAATCAGAACTGAATGCTTTCCGTCTTTGCTCATGTCCCTTGTGCATATATGTACACGTGTATTCACAAGTGTTTAAGCACAGCTCTCTGAACTTGCCAACCCAAAGTATCAAGAGACCTGTATCTATGGCTTAGGTCAAAGAATCGGTTCTGTTTGAGATTTCTACAGAATGCGCCAAGGCCTAACTAAGGCCTCTCCCTGTCTTTGGAATGTGGATTTATCTTGAGCAGATAAATATTCTACTTTCTATTCCAAATCTGTATTTCGGTTGTGTGTCCACGGAACAACCCAGCTGACCTTCACAGCATCTATAACACATTTAATTTCTTGTAATCACTTTATGACTATGATTTGATAGTGTATGAACTCTGTCTCGCCATACTTGGAATAGAAAATAAATAAAAGCCCATAAAGATTAAGGTTTAAGGCTGCAATGAACTTGAACCCCAAATCAATACTTCTTTGTGTGTTTAGGTTGTGGACAAAAACATGGTTTCTCGAGGACAGCGGAGAACACAGGCTATAATTCAGTGAAATACCATACCTGAGCCACAGACAACAAAAACAAACAGGGCCAGCAGCCATGGCCCAACAGGATATTTCTCTTCTTGTGGCCTCTGTAAGGGAATAGAAAAATTAAGGTTAGGTTCACTGATTTGGGAAACATTTACAGGGCGCTGCTAGATATTGTACGTGCTGAGGCTCCTACTGGGTATGAGTGACAGACTCTTGGATCCTACTGGGTGCAACTCTTAGTGGGTTTATATGGCTGAGTAAAGCCAGTTATAAAAGACTGGGTGGAATTCTGTAGAACAAGTCATTTATTACTTTATTACTATTTATGAATTTGGTGTTCTAAAATGTCATAGAGGTGAATGAGGTATATATGGTGATTCTAAAGGGGAGTGATATTAACAATAACTGTGTCGCTCTGTCGAAAGCATAGTCCAGGTAGTCCATGTGTGAGTCCAAATGGCTCAGTGCAAGAGTTACTATTATTGTTGTTATTATTGTTATTCCTATTTTGCAGTTGATAATTTGAGGTTCAAAGTTTGCTTCTGAGTAAGAGATGGGGCTCAATTCATTACTGAGCTTGGGTGTCTTTCATGACCAGATTCATCTTTCATTCTTGTGTCTGTGCATTCCCAGAAGAACCAGACATTTCCCCCCCAAAACATCAGTATATTAAAAATGAAGAAAGCCCTTGTAACCATAAAAGCATTCTGGGAAGTGAATGGTAAAGGAGCGACATATTCTAAGAGAGCTGGCAAGCTTTACTGATGCTTGCAACTCAGAGGAGTCTCTACACACTGGCAAACAGGACAGCGGCATCTGCGGAGCCTGGCATACCTGATGCTCTTCTCAGAACAAGAGGCAGGGCATTGGGGATTGGTTCTAATGCTTTGAATTAATCCAGCCCCCAAATTGGGAATCTGTGTGTCCAAATCCTGAAGGTCCTTGTCCCCAATAGGTTTTGGATCGATCAATAAAGAGCCAATGGCCAATGGCCGGGCAGATAGATTGAGGCAGGATGTGGGGATTTGCAAGGGTTAGGAACTAGAAGAGAGGAAGAGAGAGATCGCCATGCCAGATTTAGAGCTGCAGAAGAAAATGCATCCAAAATGTAAGTGTAGGGAATGCAGCCCTCTGGGTAAGCCTAGAAGGTAATGTGGCAGCAAAGATAAAACATAAATTTAGAAGGTATTGAACCAGGAGTACTGGAGGGAAATGTATGCTAGCCACAGGTAGGATTAGAACTGACCAGCCTTTGAGCTAGTCAAGGCATATTTAAAATTAACTGATGTGCTCTGTGTGTGTGTGTGTGTGTGTGTGTGTGTGTGTGTCTTTCATTCAAGAATCCAGACAGCTCTTGGGTTGCACATGCAACCGGTCCGAAGCACAAAGTGGTCAGCTAAACTCGCAGATACACAAGGGTATAAAACAAATAGTCCCTCTGCCAACACCCTTAGGCCTGTGTGCAGATGCCTGTAAAGACCAAATGAATGAACGGAACACACCCAAGTTTTAGGGAAGATGCCAGAAAAAGCAGGGACTTATCCAACAAAAGAATAAAGAAAAGAATGGGGCAGGGCACAAAACTGGGGTTGCTTCCTCATAACTTCAGCAAAAGATAGGCTGCAGTCAGTCTAAGCTAAGGAGCACGCAGAGAGAAACACACGGGGAAAAAAAGACAATCTGTAAATGTTTGCTTTCGGAGCAAATCACAAACTCAAGCTGTGGGTTTCAATGAAAGGCTGTGAACGTTTGAATATATACCCAACATTATAAAGTGCGTGCGGAAATACGTCCGTGTCTATGCAGCTCTGGCAGCTACACATTTAGGAGGTGCATCTTACTAGTGTTCCAGAAGAAGATGGATGGTGCTGCTGTGCACGATATAACCTTCCGACGTGTTGCGCCAAGTTTTAGTAAAGTTTCGAACAGAACTGAAAAAGCCTTCTTCGATTTGCTTCCCAGAAAAGTTCTTTGTATTAAAGCTACAAAGACATGCTGTATTTATTGATAACTGCCATCTTATATTTAATAATATTCTTCATTTGCTGTTGGCACATACCTAGAATCTCAGCAATGAGGTGAATTTGAGATTACACAGTAAATTCAAGGCCAGCATGGGTCACATAGGACAGCCATATTTCATTACATAGCTCAGTGGTAGTGCACTTGCCTAGCACACACAAGGCCCTGGTCTTAGTCCCCAGTACTGAAAAAACATAGGAATCCCTTTTCCTCTTCCTCCTTCTTTTGATAGATCAAGCTACAATTTTTTAGGTCTCGAATCACCTATTACCTTCTTAGGCTTTTGCCTCAGGCATGTCATTTGTATGATCAAGTACATTTTCTTGAGATTTGTTTATAACTTAAGATTTCTTGACTCCCTAGCGAACATGTTTAATATCTATCTTTCCACTATACTGGAGGCCCCACAAGGACTGGCAAGGAGTTTCTTTGAGGTATCAATGCAGAGCAAAGTCTGTCACAGACTTAAAGAAGATAATAAATATTCATTTAAGAATGAGCATGCATGGTTCATGAAATGTGATTTCACAGGTCAGGTAAAATGTGAGTCTACAAAGATTACTGCCCATTGATTGATTGATTGATTGATTGATTGATTGATTGACACAGGCTTTCTTCTAGTCCAGGTCAGGTAAAATGTGAGTCTACAAAGATTACTGCCCATTTATTTATTTATTTATTTATTTATTTATTTATTTATTTATTTATTGACACAGGCTTTCTTCTAGTCCAGGTTGTCCTCGAACAGAATTACTGGCATGCGACAGCATTCCCAGTTTTACATGGTGCTAGGGATGAGGTTCAGGGCTACCTATATGCTGTACAAGCAAGTCTACCAATTGAATGACACACTCAGCTGTCCTTTTAGTAAGACTTCGTAATTGACGGTAATGAGTGGGTCTTCTCTGTATTTTACTTACTAGATACTGAAGTAGAGATCAATGTGTCAACCACAGGTCTATTTTGACTAAAGATTAAAGCCACTCATTCTTTGGCCTTGACCAGCATACTTCCTGGGGAGTCATAATATAATAGGTCGTTGCTTTGGACCAGAAAAGAACCCAGCACTTCTTTAAGAATTTCACAGTATAGCTTTAGTGTGTCACGTAAGATTAGGCTAAACTCATATCAAGCAAACAACAGAGATTTTAAAGTCACTTGAGCAGAGTCTGACATTGGCCCTTGCCTGCTCTCTTCTAGAACTTTACTGTCCTAGTTTTTCCCAGACACCAATTCCATTGCCACTGTTGGAACTCACAGCACATTATGAAAAGATTTACCTCAGCTCTGTTCCCAGCAAAGCCAATAAGGGAATCCACGAATCTCTATATGAATCACTGGGCTACTAAGGATGCCAAATGGAGTCCTGTATTTTATACCTACAGTTTAACACAAATTAGACGTCTTGTAGCCCGGTGTATGTAATACAAAACCCTTTTGGATGACATGCCCCAGTGAATGGAAATTAGTTGTGGGCTTTCAGAGCTCTGGAACACCCGGCTGATCATAACACCAGTACATCCCCTTCAGAGAGTCATAATTTTTCCTGGAAAGGGTACCAGTACAACCCCACTGGGACAAGTCACACAAGCACCATTATACTGCTGCAAAAGACAGAGGAAAAGATTTTCTACAGCGATTCTGTAAAGAGCAAGGCTCACCTCAGACATGAGGGCCCAACACATGAAGGGCTGTCTTTTTCTTTGATAAAACCCTTGCTGGGCAGCTCAGAACCCTACAATCTGAAGTCCATTTCACTGTGGAGGATTTTCTACTGTCCAATCCCCAAACAGCCCTGCCATTTCTGTTTCTTGTCTCAATCTGCTATCTGGGAGAAAAACATTCATTTACCCAAAGCCATTAGCTAATCTGCCCACATACAGTGACAGAGGCTGACAGTGAGCTTGGTTTTTCAACTGGAACTTGCAAAACTGTTCCCATTTACTTAAGTCTATCCAGAATTAGTTACTCCTGTTTGGCCTCAGAAGGGGACAAGGGACTGAGGAGCATGTTTTACATATCAAAGCAGACCTGGCCTCCAGGTCTCCCAGCATCCTTCAATCCCTACCTGGCATAACCTGCCCCCAACCCTGCCAGCCCAGAGGTTGGGCCAGGGCTGTCCTTCTCCCAGAGGCTCTTCCCTATATATTATCCACACATTTTGGTTTCCCCTCTCTCTGTTTCCCTCTCTTTCTTCTGTGTGCACCCTTCCTCTCCCCACCACCCCATGGTGACTTCCGTAGCCTCCTTCTGTGGGGCCAGTGAACTCGCCCAAGAACACCTTCTGAGTAAGCCTGCCTTTAATCAAATCTAATCTGACTTGAATTGGCTCCCTTCACTGACAGAGAAATAACCTAGCAACTTCTACCAGAGTATAACCATGTTGGACTTGTAATTAAAACAACAAGATTCAGGATTTACAGAGAGAAATTTTATTTTCTTTTTGGATGCCGATACACTTACAATACGGCTAACCGAAAGACCCTTCAAAACAACTGAAAACAAACATCTATTGGGGCATGGTTTTGAAGCCTTTCATTACAGAATTAAGTCTGGTCAATTACAGGTCCTCAGAGGCGCCAGGCACTGCTGAGGAGGGCCATCCATGGTATAGCAGAACCTGTCAAGTGCACTTATGCCATACATTAAATATAATTTAAATGTAGCTGGAAATGTTGAGTTGGATTGCAGATGGTGAGTTATATCCACTCCACGGCGGTTTACCATCTTCTTTTCTTATTTTGAAGCCAACAATTTTTTTTTTTTTTTTGCTTTGTTTTAGGCCCTCAACATTCTCTCAAGTTCACAGAGGCTGATGGAGAAAATAGCCCTGCAAATTAGTTCTTGGTGTCCTTGCCCTCGCCCTCACATAAGCTGTCAACTGAGATCATTTTACATCTCTTTTGTTTTTTGTTTTTTCGAGATGGGATTTCTCTGTGTAGCCCTGGCTGTACTGGAACTCACTTTGTAGTCCAGGCTGGCCTCGAACTCAGAAATCTGCCTGCCTCTGCCTCCAAAGTGCTGGGATTAAAGGCGTGCAATACCACTGCCCGGCTTCATTTTACATCTGAACTCAGATTCCTTCGTTCATTAGAAAGAGCCACAGCTGCTTATTCCACTATGTCAGCAAATAGGTCTGCCACCTTGAGAAGGAAGAAATGATCTACTTTGAGCATAAAATAATTGCCTTTAATGCCAACTTGGGCAGTGGCTCCCTGCCCTGACCCAGTAATAAAACCTCATAGGGGAAACAGATTCCTGCGAAAAATATGGTTCCCATTCTATGGCGCCTTGGCATTTTGTCCCCTCCAATCATAGCTAAATGCTCTAGTTCCCCAAAAGAAGGAATTTTAAGGGTTACCTCAGCCTGGGGCTGTGTACAAAGCTCTGAGTAGTTTGACGCCATGGCTTCTCTGCCACAATTCTGCTTGGTTTAACAAGAATTCCGGTGTGATGACTACACAGCCAGCTTTTCCCCTCAGTTAATCAAACCAACATAATTTCTTTGCTAAAAGGCATTGCCTCATCAAGTCTGCGTTTCCAGACAAACCCAAGCTTCGGCTGGACTTCCCCATAATCGTATGGGCTAATAGATTCCAGGCGCCTTTGCAAACCAGTTCTTCGCAACGATGCAAACCCACACAAGCCTTGGATGGTTCAAAGTCACAGGCCTGACATTTTCTGGAGCAGATAACTTGGTTTCCTAAAGGAAATCTCTGCACTTAAGGTACACAGTTTACTTAAGATTCCAGGGGTAAAGCTTTAATACACAGTCTGGGAGCAAAGAACCTCGGGCACTAAGCTGGTCGCTACAGTTACAGCATCATAATGCGCCAGAATCCATACGGTGAATTATAGGCAGTAACGATGCACTCAGCTTTGGCTGAGGCGGCTTCAGTTTGCAAGAGAAAGAGGAGGGTGAAGAGAAATGTAGCTCGGAATCTCACGCCCTACTTTTATACCATATATATAATATATATGTACACACACACACACACACACACACACACACACACACACACAGGGAGAAGAGACAGACGATCACAAAAAGGGTGGAAAGAAAAATCTTAGCATGGGGGTGGGGAGAGAGTCCAGGGGCGGAGCCTGGAAGCTGTGGATAAGTGGCATTCTATCATTCGTTCATCCTTTCGTTCATTCATTCACTTAGTAGGCTCCCAGCCCAGTTGGCTTCACTGGCCCCTAAGATGCAGCTTTTAGCCTTTTTCAAGGACGATGGCTCCTTCTCTTGGGGAGTCTCCACCAACCAGAGCCCTCTCCGCCCACGAGAAAGCAGAGCAGTCTGCGCCCCCCAGAGCCCCGCTGGGTCCCCCAGCCTGCGGGACCCCGGAGGAGGGGCCGGGAGGCCTGGCTCCGAGCCCACGGCCCGCCCGCCCCGCCCCGCTCCGCCCCGCGGGTCCTGCCAGCTCGGCCCGGCCGGCGCCGCCCCCGCCTTACCAGGGTTTTGGCTACGTTTCCCCTCTGGGTGATGTTTTTGCTGTGCTTCTCGTTAGCCATCCGGATCCGCTGTTTGGCCACCATGGCTTGGGCGCTTGGGGATGCTCTCGACTCCCACCTGCAACGATGGCCGGGGTGAGCCGTAGCCGCAGCGCCCCGCGGCTTGCCCGGGCGCTGCAGGTGGCAAGGCACGGCCGAGCCCCGCGCACCCCGCTCCCGGAGCCCCAGCCAGCCGGCTCCAGAGAGAGGCCAGCGCGCGGACGGAAGTAATCTCTCATCTCAGGAAACCCTCTCCGACTTCCTCGCCATCCTTCCGGTCCCCCCAGCTACCTACCCTGCGCGGCCACCGAGGCAGGAGGCGGGAAGCGAGAGGCGGGCGCTGACACAGCGCCGCGCGCCAAGCCCAAGGGCACCGTGGCCCGGGGTGTCCGGGTCCTGAGATCGAACGCTGCGGGGCATAGGGTTCGGGCGACCCGGCGTTTGTGCGTGCGTGGGGGGTGGGGACGCAGCCGCACCCAGCCTGGTGACCTCTGACTGTTTCCTGACCACCTCGGGACAGGCAGGGATTGGGGCGCTGGTGCTTCAAGCTGAAGGCTAGACCCTAGGCATCGAGCGCTGAGTCTCAGAGCTGAGCCTGGCCAGGTTTGGGTAGTACTGTTGGGAAACACCCCAAAAGAACCTGCCCTTTAGGTGTCTGAGGAAACCCCACTTGGCAAGTTGGGTTGTGCAAAAAGAGACCCTTTGTGACATGGGACGAAGAGCCAAGAAGCCTCTTTCTGGTCCCTGAAAAATGTGGATGAGGGTGGAGTTGGACCAGACCTCACCTTGGCAGTGGTGGTCATCACACTAGCAGATTGCCCCAGAAACCACTGAGTGCATAGAGGGCAAAGGGTTCATGAGCCTACAGTACAGGAAGAATGGATGGCCACTGCCCATAACCAAAGTGTTGACCAGGCTTGGACTCTTATCCCCCACTGCCCCACCACCACTACTGTCTTGGGGCATCTTGGACCTTCAGGCATCCCTGTTCTATGGGGTACTAAGTGTGAGCTCCCAGACAGCATTGGGAGTTTCTCTGCAGTGAAAGGACAAAAATCAATATTTGAATATCCAGATGCTGACCCCGAGATTTAGCTAGGGGAGGAGTGGGGGCTGAACCGCTTATCTTTCCTCAACAAATATGGCTCCTTGGAGCTCAGGAGGGACATCTGGAGAAGTGGGAAGAGGTGGTCCAGGGTTAGGACAATACAAAATAGCACTCAAGGGTAAGGAGTGAGAGCTGTGTAGACCAGATATGTCGGATGCATCTCTGATCCTATCTATCTGTGCCTGGAGGATGCTTCAATAGGCTCTGGTATGGGTAGAATTTCTTATGTGGGTAGAAAGCTAGGAAGAGCTCTTTAGGATACGGTTTATCTTAGAGTTTCTGTTGGGATGAAACTCAAGCAGGGCAGAAACCTGGAAGCAGGAGCTGATGCAGAGGCTGTGGAGGGTGCTGCTGACTGGCTTACTTTTTCTGGCTTGCTCAACCTGCTTTCTAATAGAATCTGGGCCCACCTGCTCAGGGATGGCACCACCCACAATGGGCTGGGGCCTCCCCTTCAATCTGTAATTAAGAATATGCCTTACAGCTGGAGCTCATAGTCTCATTTCTCAACGGAGGCTCCTTCCACTCTGAAGACTCCAGCTTGGGTCAAGTTAGACAAAACCAGCCAATATACCCTTCTATCAACTGGTTAGAAATCTCTTCACTTGAATGAGCAGCTACTGGCTTCATTAACAGTATGAGCAGCCACCAACATCACAGGACCACTTAAGTCTGACCTATTCTGGTCCCTGATTTTAAGGACCACTGTGGGGAGCGGTGCGGCTGCAGGACCCGTGAAACCCACTTGTTTACTGCCTTGCCAGAGCATGCACAGTGAGGCTGCATGCGTGGGCTGCCTGCCAGGCTGGACTGTTCCTTGTGGTCAGGACCTGTCAGCCTATCTGTGAACGACCTGAGCTCGTGCCTGGAGCGTGTGTGAATTCTGATTGGATGAGGTGGGGTGGAGCTAGAAGGAGGTGAGTCTGTGCAAATAGTGAAGAGAGGAGTTTTAGCCCTTGCCGTGAGTAGAAGTACTAGAAGAGAAGCTGTTGTAATAGGAGTTGTTTTAGCCCTTGCCCTAAGAAGAAGCTGCTGGGGAAGAGAGCTGTAAAAGAAAAAGCCTGAGTAAAGTTGCTGCTTGAACCCAACTTGGTGTCTGTGTCGTTCGTGTCGCCGCCTCAGAGGACCAACGACAGACCACCACTGGCGTTTAAGTAGGGGAAGTGTTTCCTGAGCAGGGGGGGCTATTGTATAAGACCCACAGGTGCTTCTGCCTGTCCCTCACTTATTTCAGTAACTGGGCAGAAGCAGGGTAAATTCTCACCGAAGCTGACCAGAGCCCAGGCTCTAGGGGACATTCAGAGAAGTGAGGCTGATAGGTAGTTTCCACTTCTGGACTGGAAGCAGGGTGTTCCTCGCTCCACAGAGGCAGCCAACCGTATTGAGGAAAGATTATTATTTCTTGTTCGTTGTTTTCTGTGTGTTAGGGAACAATCTTACTCCTTTAATTTCTACTTTATGACATTTTGAATTAGTTTTTATTAAATTGAGGACCTGTCCACAGTAAAAAGTCCAGTGAAAAGTCCTCCACTCCCACATTTTCTACTGCCTGCCTGCCTGTCTGTCTGTCTGTGTACCTACCCACATATCTGTCATCAACCTGCCTATTTGTAGAGTCCCTTCAGAAGTCCAAACAGAAGCAGAGGATGGTGATGACTATCGACTCCTATATTTTGGAGGCCAACACAGGGGAATCTCTAGTTGAAGTCCAGCCTAGGCTGTATATGAAGACCCTACTCTACAAGAAAAACAAGACTTTTGGTCCTGTTCTCAACCTCTAGGGAAGGAAGGAGGGCCAAGAGTTGAGTTGATTACCAGGCCAATGAAGCAATCAACCACATCAGAATAATAAAGACTTTATAGAATCCCTAAAAGATTTCATTGAGTGAGCCACTGGGTGGCCAAGCGTGGGTAGGCTCCCAGAAGGTGTGGAAACTCTGGCCTGATCCCCTTAACCCTGACCTTTGTTCCTCTTCAGTCTGCTGCTTTGTGAAACCTTTATAACATATGCTCAGTGTTTTCCTGAGCTCGCTGAAACATTCTAGCAAACTGCTTGTTGTAGTTACTCTTATTGCTACAACCAAATACCCGAAGACATTAGAAAGAAGGGTTTGTCTGGGCTCACAGTTGAAGGATAATTCATCATGGCGGGCTGTCCTGGCAGCAGGAGTTTGAGGAAGGTGGTCACAACATCTGGGAAAGAAACAATGAACAATGCAACTGTCTGTGGGGTTTCTCCTCTATTTGTGTCTGGAATCATAGCCCATGGAATGGTGGTGCCCACAGTTAGGTTGGATATTTACCACTTCAGTTAACCAAATCTAGAAAGTCTCTCACAGACTTCCAGTGGTTTGTCTTCGAGATAATTCTAGGCCATGTCAGGTTCATAATCAAACGAACCATCATATTAATCAGATCGCATTGAACCATGGGAGCCCCAGTCTGTCCCCTGTTGCTTTAGATGCACAGATTATACTGACTGGGATCTGGCATCTGAAGCAGGGCAGGCTTAGAGACTGAGGCCTTAACCTGTGGGGTTGAACGATACCTCCTGGTTTATGGCATCCATATCCGAGCTGAGTTGAATTAGGGGTCACTTGGCTGGTGTCCACTCCAAACTTTGCTTGCCAGTGTTGAAGCAGTCCCCCTTTCTCATTTGTCAGAAAGTCCTGCTGAGTATGAAATTGCAGGGCTTTGCTCTATCACTACAGTGGAATTAGGTTCTTGCTAGTGAAATTTGTATAATTTCTGTCAGTGGAGTTCCTGGTTCTGGAATGAGAAAACGTCCTATTGTGACTGTCCCTTCCCTTGCTTTACCCCTCCCCCACCCCGCCTTTGTCCTGTTGAGTCAGGCCAGCGCCATAACTGATCTCATTTCTGCTTATTGCCCAAGGAGCCTCATGACTGGCCGTGGAAAGTTGTCCCCTCTTTTCATGGATGCTCTTCTTTCTGTGCTCCGCCTCCAGCCTCCCTTAAGCCAGAAGCTGCAGCGGCTCCCATAACCTAGGTGCTCTGTCAGGAGCTGGATCCCAGCATCGACTCCACAGTAACAACTGGGCTCAGAAGGAGCCAAGTGTGGAGCTGTTCTGCACTTTGGGGAGACGTTGATAAGAGTTGAGTTCCTTGGATTTGTCCGTGCTGCCAGCAGGAATTTTTGTCAAGTGTCAGCACCATGCTGTGTTCAACTACAACCTCTAAAGCCTTATGGGTATTTAACTTTGAATTTTAGCCTTTACAGAAGAATTCCTAACAAGCCAATGCACATGAAACTGAAATCTGCCCCCACTGGATTTATGAGAGACTGGGTTTTACCCATCTTAAAAAGAAACGATGCTTCATCCAAGGACCCAGATGCTGTCCTGTTGAGCTGTGATGTAGAGGATGCCTGACATTTTTCTGCAGCAGAGTATGTGTGAACCTCCCCTACTATGTGATTCTTGGGATGTTCCCTCCCACTACAGAGCATAAGGAAATACATTTGGTCTCTCAATCCCTGACAGCTAGGACCAGTTATTAAATACTCCCATTTCAAACTTGAATTCTTGATCCAGTGATAAAAAAGAGAGGGGGGGGCATTTAAAACTTCCTCTTGGTGCTGGCAACAGGCTTCCTGCAGCCATGGTGGTGAGTCCCCAACAGTTATTCCTCTGCTACCTGAAATCCATCCGTTCCTCCTTTGCTTCTATTGCCCAGGGTTTGTTGGTAAGCACACAAGAACTCTAATACAGGTGAGAACAACCCCACCTACACATCTGGGATGCTTGATAAGTGTAGCAGACAAATCAGGCATTGATAACAAATGGCCTTTCTTCAGCTCGTCCTTCAGGGGAACGGAGGAGAGAGGCCATGGAGATCGTGCTGTGAGTGGCCAGTCCCTCAGTGTGGTTGGGTGTAGTTGACAGGAAATGGCCGCATCGAGTTGGTACTTCAGTCACTTTCAGCTTCTTCAAAATCAGGCAAGTTCCAAATTGTCTCCCTATTCTGTTCTCTTTACACCCTGGGGCATGTTTGTGCTGATGTGACAGTGGTAGATAGGATTCAAGCTGACAGCTAATGCTACCCAGAGTCCATTCGGTTCTATAGAAGGTGGTTCTGTGGACACCTGCACCGTGCAACTAGAAAACTTGGACTGCACTTACTCTTATGTTTGCTGAGTGTTTGTTATGTGCCAGACACCATTTTAACCATGAAAACTCAAATACTAATGGAAATTTTGCTTTAGGGAGCTCCTAGTTGGCAGGACAACCAAGTATGTCTTGTGAGACTGGTCTATTTCACAGGTGAGCAGGAGCCTTGGAAGTTCAGAGGAAGCCTTAACAAAACTCAGAGTGGGACCAAAGCCTCTTGACTGCTCTCTACTCTCTGTGAACAGGCATCGTGACCAAAGCAACTCTTAAAGAAGAACATTTAATTGGGACTGGCTTACAGATTCAGAGGTTCAGTCCATTATCATCAAGGCAGGGAGCATGGCAGCATCCAGGCAGGCATGGTGCATGCAGGAGGAGCTGAGAGTTCTACATCTTCATCTGAAAGCTGCTAGCAGAATACTGACCTCCAGGCAGCTAGGGTAAGAGTCTTAAAGTCCACTCCCACAGTGACGCACCTAACTCCAACAGGGCCATACCTTCTAATAATGCTACTCCCTGGGCCAAGCATATTCAAACCATCACACCAAGTAAACAAGTGAGAGGCAGGGTAGTTGGACTTCTGAAGAGGCTGAGCTTTGGAACAACTTGCATATGCACAGGAGAGTAAATCTCTCTCTCTCTCTCTCTCTCTCTCTCTCTCTCTCTCTCTCTCTCTCTCACACACACACACACACACACACACACACTATGTATAGCAAAGATAAGCTCTCACTGCAGAGGAATGTCAGTCATCAGATGGTGGCAAGAGACAGAATTGAACTGCTATGACAGCTATGTGAGGCCTTGACCAGAGAGGTGATCTGATTAAGCCTTAAAATGGAGACGTGATTACCCAGCTCAAGTCTGTAATTGCCTGGCCCTGTCTGTTGCTAATAACAGTAAAGCCATTGTATCCTGATGGAAAGGAATACACAGTCCCACTGAAACCCTTTCCCTGGTGACATCCACCCTCCACCCCCTGCTCCCAGAGCAGGACACTGGTGGTTGAAAATGTGAGATGTGAGGGGCCCTGCTTCATGTCCCACCTCGGTGGCCAGGCCCCTGCTATTGCTTGTCTCACCTTATTTCCATTCATCCAGGTAAATACCCTGTCATTTACCTGGAAGAGTTTCCTAGAGGGGAAGAAAGGACATTGGTCATCATAGCCAAAGCATTTCCTAGCAGGGCCAAACCTGTCATTTCATCTGTTCTTGCTTCTGTCACAGTCTAGAAGCACGTGGATTCTGTAAACACCAATCCTGACTCCTCTGCTTAATTGCTTTTGTAATGTAAGCCTCTTCCTTCATCTGTAAAATGGGTATGATCATGATGATGGTCCTTAGATAGGATTCTTTGGAGACGGGATGAGACAATCTACTTTGAGAGTGGTAAGAGGCTGGACCCATGACCATCACCTAATGTGTCTCCTACCACTGTAACCTCCACTTTACCACTGAAGAAACAGCTTGATAATAGTTAAGTCACTTCCCTGGGAACTTCAAGACAAATAAACCACTGTCTGTGACAGGGTGGGCTCAGCTGTCCTCCGTACATTACGAAGACAGAGGCTTTGAATTTCTCAGGGACGATGCCGGGAGTTCTCAAGGCCAGCCTAGGTTACATGACGAATCTTGTTTTCAAAAAAGTAAACTGACCCAACCCAAGCAAAATAAAAACAGTAAGTGAGCTGGAGTCTCTGCACTCATGTGGCAGGGAGCTCAGTTAGTGTCCTCAGACACACACACTGCTTATTAGCTGCTGCAAGTACAAATAGTTAGAAAGAACCAGAGAAGTGCGAGACAGGACACGGGGAACCTCCTCCAGAGTCACCATATTTTTCTTCTTAATTACTTTTAAAAAATTTATAAAACAATTAAGCTATCATCATAGCAAAAACATGTACAAAAGTCTAGTACCCTCCTTAAGTTCAAGAGTCAAACAACCTCCATTTCCTCCACTTCTTGAGCATGTATGATATATGCATCCGGGTTTTGCTTCTTTATCTAGTCTCAGAATAAATTTGTTATAAAAATCTCCTTAGTCTCTACCAACTCAACAAATGGGAGAATGAAGAGTTCTCAAAAAAATGAAACACAAATGACCAGTAAACATGTGAAACAGTGATGGGCCTCACTTGTCATCAGAGAAGTGTAAATTGAAGCTACACTGAGATTCCATGTCACCCTAGTCGGAATGGCAATCATTAAGAAAACAAATAACAAAGGCTGGAGAAGATGCAGACAAGGGGACTCAATGCTGACTGGACTGGTCTAGAGTCCTGTATAAATCAATATGGTTTCTCAGAAAGACTAAAAATAGATCTGCTTTATGGTCTCTGAATATCACTCCTGAACATTTACCCAAGGGACTCCAGATCAATATATCATGGAGAAATTTGTACATAAATGTTTGTCACAGCACAAGTCACAATTATAGAGCCAATTTAGGTACAGAGGAATGGAGAAAAAAAAAGAGCTATATGTACACAATAGAACATTTTTTTTTTTTTACCTATAAAGAAGGAGTTATGCCATTTGCAAGAAATGGATAGAACTGGAGATAATCATTGTGGTGGTTTGAAAATACTTGGTCCAGAGAGTGGCACTAGTAGGAGGTGTGGACTTGTTGGAGGAAGTGTATCACTGGAGGAGGGGGCTTGGAGAACCTTCTCCTGGCTGCCTGGAAGCCAGTCTTCTCCTGTTTGACTTCAAAACAAGATGTAGAACTCTAAGCTCCTCGAGCACCATGGCTGCCTGGACACTGCCAGGCTTCCTGCCTTGATAATAAGGGAGTGAACCTCTGAACCCGTAAGCCAGCCCCAGTTAAATGTCCTTTATAAGAGTTGCCTTGGTCATGGTGTCTCTTCTTAACAATAAGACCTTAAGACAGTCACATTAAGAGAAATCCATATATACTTGTAAGGAAGAATCCATACTAACACAGTGAGTGTCAAGTACAGTGACTATACATTAAGAGAATGTTTTTTAAAAATGGTTTTAAATAATGACAACTGTTGTGAGATTATTATAGAATCCTTATGTTATTGATATTAGAATTTGTGCTTCAGAGACCAACATTTCATAACACAGTCAGCTGAAATCATCTTGAAATGTTTGAAGAGTATGTAAAGAAAAGGCAAATATGGAAGTTTAGTATTTTACTGAAAGACAGGTTTGAAATAAACCTGGAGTTGCCATAGAGTTCAGGATGGATCCTAGCTCTTCTCAGCACATTGCTTTGCATAATAGAAGGTGATTATTTTGTTATTTAAGCAGAGGTATTTTTGAATACTTTTTTTTCTATAACATGCACTATCCACTTTTGATTGAGCAGACTTGATTTTCCCTTCAGCTTTATTGTGCTGAAAATCATGCATTCAAAAAGACCAAATACTATCATGTTACTTAATATAATATGTATCTAATTTGTGGTTTGCTGTCATTTAATATCTAATACACAGCCATTTAATTTTACCTGGATAACTTCATTCTTTAAAGATGGCTGTGTGGTGGACTGACAAAACTGCTCAATGGGTAAAGGAGCTTGCCACCAAGTCTGATGATGCGCTTGGTCCCTGGTACTCAGGTGATGGGAGAAGAGAATTGGCTCCCACAAGCTGTCCTCTGATCTCTAGAGGTTGCCTTGGTACACCCGGGTGCACGCACATACACACACACACACACACATACATTCACAAAATAACAAATAAATATAATCTTTAAAAATGATTGCAAAGCATTGCTTCATATTCAGACACCACAGTTGATTAAACCACTCCTCTACTGGTGACTATTGAGGTTGTTTCTTTTCTTTGTCTACCATAAACCAACATAACCATGTTCCCTGTTTTGTAGACATATGTCTTAGTTAAAGTTTTGTGTTTGTTTTTGTTTGGTTTGTTTTTGCTGTGAGGAGACACCATGACCATGGCAACTCTTAAGTGGGGCTGGCTTACAGTTTCAGAGGTTCACTCCACTATCATCATGGCAGGAAGCATGGCAGCATCCAGGCAGGCATGGCACCAGCTGGAGGAGCTGACAGTTCTACATCTTGTTCTGAAGGCAAACAGAGGACTAACTTCCAGGCTGCTAAGAGGAAGGTCTCTCAAAGCTCCTGCTCCCCCCACCTCCATGACACACTTCCTCTAACAAGGCTACACCTCCTCGTGCCACTCTTTGGGCCAAGCACACTCCTTGAGTCAAACCACAACATATATGTGTATACCTATTGGAGAATTTTCTGGAAGACTAATTCATGGGTTATACTCACCAAAGTGTAAAGGGCATTGTCCAATTGTCTTTCTGAGGGGGGGACATGAATTTATAACCCAATATAACATGTAGGAGTTCAGACTGCTTTTTCCACGTTTAGATGAAATTGATAAGCGACCTTGGTTAAGTGTGATTATTTTCCTCATCTTTTGTAAAGTGTACTAGTTAGACTGAGCACTGTATTTATGAGACCAAGGCCACATTTGTTGACTAGCCAATTACCTTTGACATATATGCCCTTAAGCAAAGGAATGCTTTTGCACAGTTTGTGAATCACGTGAAGGCATAGGAGAAAACAGAGACACAGGCCACGGACTGCTAAGTGCAGCCCTGGCTGTTCATCAAGGTGCCTCAGAGACGAGTGTGATGACACAATATTTGAAAAGATTGGGCTCATGAACTAATTACATGGACTGTTTATTCAGTGGCCTGTATGGTTTGTACTTTGTACATTCAGAGTCACCTTGTGCTAGAAACACAGCCTAGGTTCATCCATCAGGCACCAAGCACAGATGTGGGCCCTTCTTGACTGGCTTGTATATTTACTCTTCATAAAGAGATGGGAAAAAAATGACAATTTAAAAACACATTAACACTCACGCTTTATGGATCCAATTAACACATCCCTTACAGTTATTGTTCTACTTTCTATCAATCAAGTTTCAAGCTCCTTTCAACAACTTCATCACAAGTCACTGAAGAAGCTGCCACGTCCCGGGAATGTTTCTGCTTTCCAAATGCCTGTGTGCTAAACCCAGGATGCTGGTGTCTAACAGTTCCTAAAGTGTGTCACACCCAACCTGCTTTCATAAGATTTTGTGAAGACCATATAGGCAACGATAGATGTGGATTGTAACCCATCTGTACAAACCCCAGGTGTGCGTGCGGAGAGCTTTTTTTTTTCACTGAGACAAAGGTGGCTTCTGAACCACATGACACCTCTAGGCCACCACAGGCTTCTCCGGTTCCAGGTGGTTGCCTCTAAAGCAAGAGCAGCCTGAACATCGCTAAATATTGCAAGGAAGCCTCAGGCAAGGGGAGGAATTAGGTAGAGAGTAGAGAAAGGAAGCGTGGGAAGAAGTTCCTGTCTAGTCGATGGGAGAAAGAAGTATTAGAGCCCCCATGTCGCCAGCTTAGTGGCTCACCTGTAACCAACCCCAGCACTCGGGAAGCAGAGGCAGGGGAATTGCAAGGTTAAGGCTAGCCTGGGCTACATAGGAAGATCCAGTATCTGAAAACCAAACCAAACCAAACCAAAAACAAACCCCAGAGTGAAAAAGAAACTAGGTTAAGAGAGAGAGAGAGAGAGAGAGAGAGAGAGAGAGAGAGAGAGAGAGAGAGAACACAATGGAGGTTCTCCCTCAGCAGACACAAGTACTGTACCATTTCATCAGGGAGCAGAGGTCAGGAGAGAGCCAGTCTGTGGGGGAGAAGGGAGGTGATTCAGGCCAATTGGCAATACTCAGCAATAATGATTCCCAAGAATTCCTCTCAGCCTCATATTGGGCATGTGGCTTAAGTTGCCCTTTGACTCCAGAGTCCTTTGTCCAAGTGTGACAACATACCATCCGAGGGTGACCTGAGCTGCAGCCTGCACCTTGGGGCAGGCCTCTGGGAGTACTGTGAATTCTTTCTGACAGCAGAGTGTCTGTCCTATTATGCATTCTTTAAAGCACTGTTGCAGGGCTCAACTGCTTGATCCTCACACCATCACTGGGAGAGCTGCACACTAGCAGGTGGACTCTACAGTTTCTGTGTGGGAGGACCTTGGGGACCAGGTCAGAAGTAGGGAGGGAAGGCTGGCATCAGGAACATCTTGAAGCTGTATTTCCACAGTGGTTTTTGTTTGGTTTGGTTCTGAATAAAAGATGAAACCTCAAACAGGCTTTCCCCCTCCCCTTCCTGACACTATCTGTGTCCCGCAGTACCTGTGATGTCCATCGCAGGGAGGAGGTGGCAGTTTGTGTGCATCAGTGCCAGCACCGGGCAAGGGTACAGTTTACCTGACCCCTTGCTCTTTGTCAGAATTCCCTGTACGTCTTATGACCTCATATCCCTCACAGAACTTGGGATTGAAAGTGATCTTGGTGTCCAGTTCAACCCTCCCAATATTAAGGGGATATAAAGCAACCGTCAGAAGGTAGAAAAACAAATTATAGACGGTGCCTGTAACAAGAGAGATGGTTTTCAGATGTAAGAACAAGGCTCAATGAATTTGAGAATGTGTGTTTGTAGTGGGGCACTCATTTTCTGCTGAGCTCTCTTTCTGATACTATATGGAGCACATAGTTAAATTTCATGTAGCACAGTTAATTATAATCCTCTTGTAAAAGTCATAAAGAGAATTTGGCAGCTAAAGGAACAAAATATATAAGGAAGAAAATATGACAGATACTAGTAAGTTTTTTGTTTTGTTTTTATCCTTTGGAGGTGTGACAAATACGTTTTTTAAAGATGGGTTTCAGGCAGCATCAGCGTTACTGGATTAATGTCCTTCTGGCCTCTGGGGCTCGCTCCCTTTGCATTTTATCTCTTTGCCTCAGGACTTGGGATTTTGTGAGAGTGTCATATTAGTTGGTTGATAGTTCCATGAGGTTTTTTCTCTTTCTCTGGTCATGGCTCTTGCGGTGCACAGGATTCGGTGGACACTTCAAAGACTTAGGCGTTCAGGCACACAGGCTTCGAGTTGACAGTTGTCCTGTGTTAAGGGTAGAATGGTCTAAATCCATGGCCAACGATTTGGCTCCAGGTTATGGGAGGAAGCTGGGCTTCTGCTGTAGCTCCCGAAAGGGAGGAGTCAGCCGACAAGAGAACATCTGGCTCACTCTGCAGCTGTTCGTATGAACACGGGATCATCTATAGCCAGCCACTCCTGATATTTTGTCTTTCTTTTTCTCTTTTCCTCTTTCTCTCTTTCTCTTTTCATCTCTCTCTCTCTCTCTTTCTTTTTCTTTTTTCTTTTTGAGACAGGGTTTCTCTGTGCATCCCTGGCTGTCCTGGAACTGGATGTATAGAGCAGGCAGGCCTTGAACTCACAGACGCCCACCTAGCTCTGACTCCCGAGTGCTGACATTAAAGCCACCACAGTTGCTTTGCACCTGATATTTTCTAAGGCTTTGGATGCCCTGATTCCCAAGCATCTAGGAGGAGCTCCTGGGAACCCATACACCATCTAGGTCTGTTGTCTTCCAGTGGTCAGGAGCGCAAGAGACCTGTGTTTCTTCCGATTTCTTCATCCCTCCTAGAATGTTGTACCTGGGTAGCCTGGGACCCGCTCAGTCATATGACCTCTGTGATTCCTTCATCCTGGACTTTCTGCTCAGCTCCACTGGGAAGTAGAGAGGTGTTGTATTGGCGCTGGTACTAAAGTCACCCTTCTCAGCTCCCCTGCCTCTGTCTGGGTAACCCATGGTTTTCCGGCCTCAAACCACAATCTAATCAGCATCCGACAGAGTTTAATGCCACTCAGCTTTCTCCGTGACAGCTCAAGGCTGAGGAACCATAACTCCCATTCTTGTTTTTTCACCTACTCCCTTAACTCCGACTCCACCCCGTGTGAACTCCTTCTGATAAATGGTACCGTTCGCTTTCTCCTTCCCTAGCCTGTTGAGATCTGGAAACAATTGGCTTGTCTGACACTTCCTCCCACAGCTCAACTTGTCCAAATCCACCGTGGTCTCTTGTGCTTCCCTGGCTGTTTGTTTTAATTCCAAAATGGGCCTTGACCTCCTCCTCCTCCCCCTCCATCCTGTGTGCTCTGTTTGCTTTACATGGGTGTGTGCCAATATAAAATAAGAAAATGTCAAGTTAGAGCTCTAAATAGTTGTGGGGGCTGGGGGGAGGAAAGATCCAAGAGGGCAGACAAGGAGGACTGAGTCTCTTGGAAACTTTGGCCTAACAGAGCCTTGCTAGCCAAAGACCCAGGCCAGATGTCTGCAGAGCTATGGTCTAAATGGGCCTTGTATCCATAGTAACCTGTTTTTATGACATATAACCCCTCCCCCGATGACCACAAGTTCTTTAACAATCTTTTCCTTTAAGATTTAAAAAAAAAATCTTTATTTTGTTTTCTGGTAATATAGAGTTTAATTATTTCCAAATGTACAATTTGACATTAAGTACATTCATACAAAACAAGACACAGTTGTACACTAAAAACATACGTTCATCATCATGTAACAATCCCAGTGAAAACTCTGAAAACAAACAAACAAAACAAACAAACAAACAAAACAAACAAACAGAAACTTCTCTCTGTCCCTCTCGGTAGCTTCTCTTTTATTTTTCTCTATGGGGATGTGTGTTCTGGGGTCTGAGGCTCAGTTTGAAAGTTTGGTTTCTTTAGCCTGGAAAAGGACTTCCCAGAAGCCTTATGTGTGACTCTAGGATTCTGGATAACCCCATGGATGGTAGGACCGATCCTTGAACAATCAGACCCAGCCGTGATTCACCTGAGTTACTCATTCTGCTTCTAGCAAACAGCTTACATCATCTCCATGCCCCGCCCTCCGGAAGCTTTTCTTCTTTCTCATTTGTGATGTTTTCCACAGTTTACTAAAGACTGCTTAAGAAGGTACCAGTTACCCTGCGTATGACTTCCATTCCACGTCATTTTGGTTTGTTTTTTAAACATTTGAGACAAGCTCCTGTGTTGGCCAGGGTGCCCTGGAACTTGCCTCGCTGCCTCCTGAGTGTCTAGCTCAGTATGTCTAGCTGTACACAGCCACATCTGGATAGTTGGTTTGTGAGACAAATCCTCTTTACTCTTAATTTTAAAGATAAATCTACATGTGAAATCGATCAGTTTTATTTTTTATTTATTTTTTTTTATTTTCTCTTTTGCAATTTCCAAATAAAATAAATGACATGGTGTGACATAATGTGTTATAATCATACACATAAACTTAATGTGTGGTTTTAACATGATTTTCTTTTTTTTTAATTAGGTATTTTCCTCGTTTACATTATCAATGCTATCCCAAAGGTCCCCCATACCCACCCCCCCAATCCCCTACCCACCCACTCCCCCTTTTTGGCCCTGGCGTTCCCCTGTACTGGGGCATATAAAGTTTGCAAGTCCAATGGGTCTCTCTTTGCAGTGATGGCCGACTAGGCCATCTTTTGATACATATGCAGCTAAAGACAAGAGCTCCCAGGTACTGGTTAGTTCATATTGTTGTTCCACCTATAGGGTTGCAGTTCCCTTTCGCTCCTTGGGTAATTTCTCTAGCTCCTCCATTAGGGGCCGTGTGACCCATCCAATAGCTGACTGTGGGCATCCACTTCTGTGTTTGCTAGGTCCCGGCATAGTCTCACAAGAGAGAGCTATATCTGGGTCCTTTCAGCGAAATCTTGCTAGTGTATGCAATGGTGTCAGCATTTGGAAGCTGATTATGGGATGGATCCCTGCATATGGCAATCACTAGATGGTCCATCCTTTCGTCACAGCTCCAAATTTTGTCTCTGTAACTCCTTCTATGGGTGTTTTGTTCCCATTTCTAAGAAAGGGTAAAGTGTCCACACTTTGGTCTTCGTTCTTCTTGAATTTCATGCGTTTGGCAAGTTGTATCTTATATCTTGGATATCCTAAGTTTCTGGGCTAATATCCACTTATCAGTGAGTACATATTGTGCGAGTTCCTTTGTGATTGGGTTACTTCACTCAGGATGATACCCTCCGGGTCCATCCATTTGCCTAGGAATTTCATAAATTCATTTTTTTAATAGCTGAGTAGTATTCCATTGTGTAAATGTACCACATTTTCTGTATCCATTCCTCTGTTGAGGGGCATCTGGGTTCTTTCCAGCTTCTGGCTATTATAAACAAGGCTGCTATGAACATAGTGGAGCATGTGTTCTTCTTACCGGTTGGGACATCTTCTGGATATATGCCCAGGAGAGGTATTGCGGGATCCTCCGGTAGTACTATGTCCAATTTTCTGAGGAACCGCCAGACTGATTTCCAGAGTGGTTGTACAAGCTTGCAATCCCACCAACAATGGAGGAGTGTTCCCCTTTCTCCACATCCTTGCCAGCATCTGCTGTCACCTGAGTTTTTGATCTTTGCCATTCTGACTGGAGTGAAGTGGAATCTCAGTGTTGTTTTGATTTGCATTTCCCTGATGATTAAGGATGTTGAACATTTTTTCAGGTGCTTCTCTGCCATTTGGTATTCCTCAGGTGAGAATTCTTTGTTCAGCTCTGAGCCCCATTTTTTAATGGGGTTATTTGATTTTCTGGAGTCCACCTTCTTGAGTTCTTTATATATATTGGATATTAGTCCCCTATCCGATTTGGGATAGGTAAAGATCCTTTCCCAATCTGTTGGTGGCCTTTTTGTCTTATTGACGGTGTCTTTTGCTTTGCAGAAGCTTTGCAATTTTATGAAGTCCCATTTATCGATTCTTGATCTTACAGCACAAGCCATTGCTGTTCTATTCAGGAATTTTTCCCCTGTACCCATATCTTCAAGGCTTTTCCCTACTTTCTCCTCTATAAGTTTCAGTGTCTCTGGTTTTATGTGGAGTTCCTTAATCCACTTAGATTTGACCTTAGTACAAGGAGATAGAAATGGATCAATTCGCATTCTTCTACATGATAACCACCAGTTGTGCCAGCACCATTTGTTGAAAATGCTGTCTTTTTTCCACTGGATGGTTTTAGCTCCCTTGTCAAAGATCAAGTGACCATAGGTGTGTGGGTTCATCTCTGGGTCTTCAATTCTGTTCCATTGGTCTACTTGTCTTTCACTATACCAATACCATGCAGTTTTGATCACAATTGCTCTGTAGTACAATTTTAGGTCCGGCATGGTGATTCCTCCAGAGGTTCTTTTATCCTTGAGAAGAGTTTTTGCTATCCTAGGTTTTTTGTTATTCCAGATGAATCTGCCGATTGCCCTTTCTAATTCGTTGAAGAATTGATTTGGAATTTTGATGAGGATTGCGTTGAATCTGTAGATTGCTTTTGGCAAGATAGCCGTTTTTACAATGTTGATCCTGCCAATCCACGAGCATGGGAGGTCTTTCCATCTTCTAAGATCTTCTTTAATTTCTTTCTTTAGAGACTTGAAGTTCTTATCATACGGATCTTTCACTTCCTTAGTTAGAGTCACGCCAAGGTATTTTATATTATTTGTGACTATTGAGAAGGGTGTTGTTTCCCTAATTTCTTTCTCAGCCTTTGTGTACAGAAAGACCATTGACTTGTTTGAGTTAATTTTATATCCAGCTACTTCATTGAAGCTGTTTATCAGGCTTAGGAGTTCTCTGGTGGAATTTTTAGGGTCACGTATATATACTATCATATCATCTGCAAAAAGTGATATTTTGACTTCTTCCTTTCCAATTTGTATCCCCTTGATCTCCTTTTGTTGTCTAATTGCTCTGGCTAGGACTTCAAGTACAATGTTGAATAGGTAGGGAGAGAGTGGACAGCCTTGTCTAGTCCCTGATTTTAGTGGGATTGCTTCCAGCTTCTCACCATTGGATGTAGTCTGATGGCATTGGACATACACATTGCTGTGACATCACCATGCACACCCATCTCTATTGGAACTCCTGAACCAATTGCGTATAAATCCCTCCCTCACCCCACAGCAGAAATGGGATTCTGTTTCCCAAAGGAAGAGATGTGTAAAACTTTTCAGTCACCCATTCTGACATGGCTGGATCTGTGCAGAGAGGTTTAAAGCCCAGAGAGTTCCTAGCTAAGGGCCCACCTTTTGTGAATTCTTTATAGTGGTTAAGGAAGGCACTTGGAGAAATGGTGTCAATACTGAAAGTTACATGGCTGCTGCTTCCTAGAGCCTGGAACTGCTGATTCTAAAAGGAGGTGAGTTCTTGGAAGGTGGGGAATGGCTGCCTGGTTTCAGAGTGTGTTCCTCTGGGGTCTCTTCAAAGCTTTGGAAGGAGTCTTTCCCATAGGCATCTCTGTGTTGAGGTCGGGGCATTTGCCATTATCTTCATTTTTGCATAGACAGAGGTAAGAAAAATAAATGTGTCTCCCATCTTGAAGTTGTTGTTGTTGTCCTTGTTGTTTTTGTTTGTTTGCTTTTGAGCTAGGGCTTCTCTGTGTGGCCTTGGCTGTCCTGGAACTAGCTCTGTAGACCAAGCTATCCTCTTTCTCACAGGGCTTCTTCCTGCCTCTACCTCCCAAGGGCTGGGATTAAAGACATGTGTCACCACTGCTTGCTCTATGAAGTCTTTGTAGACAACTCAATAAGTCTTTTTTTTTTTTTTTTGGCTTTTTCTGAAATTCTGCCACTCTTTTTTTCTGAGTCAAGCATCCAACAGACACTGTACATTGATTGGAAAATTCTTCTCTCTCGGTAAGGCCTGACTTGTTCCCTAATGCTCTCCTTAAGGACAAGAACCTTTGACTCAGCATTTGCCTTACCCAACCAGAATTCCAGGGGCTTTTTACCAGAAAGAATACATGGTTGCACTTTGCTGCCCCCCAGCCCCTCTCTTTCATCCCTCTGTCGTGGTCCTCTCCTGTCTTCCCAGCACCTCGGGGGAATCCCCCCTTTTTCCCTCTAGGCTTCTCAGAGCAGAGCTCTTGTGCTTTGAGGGGCAGCTTCAGAAGTGTGGAAAGAAGACTCCATTGGGACTCAGAGCCGTGAGCTCTAGAACTCCATGACCTAGGAAGGCTTTGTGTGCTCACCCATGAGCAAAGCTTCCTCAGAAGGGTGGCTCTGAGCAATGAGAGCAGATGCTTACTTGAGCTACAATCCACGACTGTGTCAAGGTTTTGAAGTCTGGCTCAGCTGACAGTGCCTCTGGTGCACTGGAAGTGTTGACAAGACCGACCTTAGAGACTTATTCAATAGCTAATAAATGTGGGGCCACAGAGGGCTACAGTGACTTAACTATAAATTTCTATATCCATATATATATATACACATACGCATATATGTGTGTGTATAATATATGGGTATATATATAAAATGTTTCCACTTAGATGTTTTAGCATCACCTATGTTCCTAAATGGAAGGTGCTATGGAATCCAAAACTTCACAGATTTCAGCCCTACTGCTCAGTAGCCTTTCTGCTCAGATGAGGTGGTGTCCTGGGACTCGGACACCCAGGAAGCACACAAGTCTGAGGTGAGACAGTGACCCAAGGAAAGGCATCCTGAGATATGGGGACCAGGAACCACACAGCTCTGGGAGGAATCCTCCTCAGCTGAGGCGTTACAACTCCCAAGGGGAGGGGATCCCCAGCTGAGCTGGAACCTCAGCCTTTTCATAGCTTTCAAAGTTTTTTCATAGCTTTGTAATACCCAAAATGAATTCAAGACCACCCAGTACCTTCCCCCTTCAAAAAGGACTTTCCAAACTGTACTAGCAGGCCAAGTACAGAGCCAGATAAGGAAGCTGGCTGACTAAACAAGTGTAAAAACATAGTTTTAGCGGTCAAAATGATTAAGCCTGCAGCTACCAAAACAATATTAGCTGTTCTCAGAGAAATAACCATAACAAGATTAGCAATTCTCCTGCCCCCTGCCCCACACTGAATTCCGACAAAGACCACAAACAACCCTGACCTTGGTGCGAGAATTCCCTTGACGTTAACAGCTGTGACGTTAATGTACTATTACCTTGCTAACCAAATCATAATAACCCACCATGGGGGGCAAGCAAAAGGGTCAGTTAGTCACTATACAAACCAACCAATGCCTGAAAGGGTCACTTGCTACACCAATGAGAACCCTGTTGCTCAAATCTGCCCCTTACAAAGATATAAAAAGTGTGTTCTTTCTTTGTTCTTGGTCTCTCCTCTGGCCTGCGTGCTGGGAGGGGAGTCCCCAACATGTTGGATCCTCATGCATTTTGCAGCGATGGCAGCGGTCTTTGTGGTCTTTCTGAGTAAGGGTCTTTTGACGAACTACAACAGCTTCTTGTCTTTTTCCACTGAATCACACCAGGTAGCAAATCTCATAAAAGAGACTTATTGGAGAGAGAAGGGAAGAATCCCAAGAGAGAGCAGACAGCAGCAATGAATTGGACAAAGAGCAGGGCTTATATACATAGGGGTTCTTGTGGGGTGGACGGTCTAGTGTGGAGATGTTCACGATGGGGATTGGTTGGATTTCCAGCCCTGAGCTTGGGGAGCTCAGTGATTGGTGGATTTTCCTGTTCAGGGATTGGTGAGTTTTCGTGCTCAGAGATTGGTGGCTTTTGTTCAGACTTTTCACTTAAAATTAGCATGAACTGGGGAGGGTCCTGTTGAGGGGCTGGAGATGACCTTTGTGACAGTTATGGCAGTTTGGAAGGTCTTGGAGAGGGACCTGGGTGCTGTAGCTCCTCCAGCTGGAGCCCTGGCTACTTGGCTGCCTCGAGGGTTTATAATGTTTACAAAGTGGCTTTCCTGATACTTGAGCCCCATGGATATCTAACAAAATGACCATGTCAGTTTTTACCCTTCAGTTATTACTCTCCATCATTCTTGACACTGTTTTTCCTACCATCTTCTCCATTCCTCGGCAGCATATGCTTTTTAAAACATGCTTAGGTTCCGACGGGAGACAGTCTTTTTTGCTATGGGAGAATTATTGTGAAATCAAGAATGTAGGGAACATACTAGGAATGGATTGAAGTCACTGACTACCAGACTCGGTTGGAGATCCTGTAATTATTGTTTTTGCTGTTTTCTTCATATGCTGGTTAATTAATTAATTTATTTATTTTATTTATTTATTTATTTGGTCAACTTGCCACACATTAGAGTCACCTGGAAAGGAGGGACCCTGACAGATGGATTGACCCCATTCCTTTGGCTTCTGAGCAAGTCTGTTGGGGGCATTTTCTTGAGTGATGTAGGAGAGCCAAGCCCAGTGTGTCACCCCTGGGCAAGTGGTCCTTGGTTGTATAAGAAAACAAGCTGAGCAAGCCAGTGAGGGCACTCCTTTGTTTTCTACCTCTGCTCCTACTGAGTTTTTGCCCAGACTTTCAATGATTGACTGTCATTAGGATGTGTCCACCAAATAAATCCTTTCCAAGTCACTTTTTGGTGTGATGTTTCTCACGGTATCAGAAAGCAAGCTAGCACAGTAAAGTGTAAAAGCAAGTGTTCCATAGACTCTGAGTCTCATGTTTTCTGCTATGACATCATTGCCATAACTTTCAAGACCTCTGAATGTGTATCATGTCTCCGTCTCAGCATTCAATATGGCAGAGGATCAGTTTCACTTTGCTTGTGTGACTGTTTATTAAGTGTTGGTCTTCGCTATGGGCTCCAGGAGAGTATTTGCTGTCTGTCATCAGGTCATCGAGGGCTGAGGAGAGTAAGGGAAGATAGTATCAGTGCGATTCAACACACACACACACACACATACACACACACACACACACATACACACACACACACACACACACAAATAGAATTATTCCAGGATCCCCTTAACACTCTGCATTCCACATATCTTTAACTCCATTATTAAAGATGAAAAGTTCAGGGCAAATTAAACTCATATCTGTGTAGTCAAGGGCATAGATTTTTAGTTCAAATCCTGCATTTCTACTTACTGTGTGCTCTAAGTGAGTTTATTATGTTCTCCAAACCTCAGTTTTAGTCACATATAAAACCAGTGTAGTAGTTCTGAGTCTCCTTGAGTAGTGTAGAAAACTCTGGTGCACAGTAGGCATTCAATGAAAACCAGTAATTATTACTAATCAAATGCTTTGGGTAAAGGCTTCACAGAATACAAATTAATCTCCTGTCACTCTCTACATGTAAAAATAATGGGTGTGTGGCCTGAAAGGCTCGGAAAAGGAAGCTGCTTAAATATCAAAGTCACTCAGAGTTCTGGAAATCTCATCTCCTTGGTTTGAAAATAAAAACACAGATCGATCTTTGATGCTAAACCTCCTAATTCTATCTGAACTGTGTTTTCTGAAGGCTGCCACACGACCCACTTGGCACATGTTTACAGCTACATATTCTAGAGGCAATTTCCATTTCCATGTGTTGTTTCACAGATTGTGTTACTAGTGAGTTAGGCAGAATGGAAAATAAGATATCAAGTTGACATCTTGGCTAGATGAAAATACAGATTAATGGGGCAGGGGAATTCACTCAGGGCTATGAGGACAGATACTGTAAGTTGAATGGTAATTTCATCAGAATATGCCAGAAGACACAGGCAAATTGCCAGGCTGAGATCCAACGAATGTGAATGCATTGGCTTTTGCTGTCACAATGGATTGTCAGGTTTATTTTCCCTAACAAATAGTCTTAGGGGTTCATAAATTGGAATGGAAGAAAAAGAAGAATTCGAGGCTGTTGTTTAGGAATCAAGTTGGTCAGATGCCTAAGAGCACATTTGGTGTGCAAATCTACAGACCTCAGAACAAAAGTGCAGGTGGGCTCAACTTGGTTACTTTCAGAGAAGATGGAAAAGGCACTTAAGAATTTAAGCAGCTACATTCTTCTGATTTTCACTTAGCTATTGTCATCTTAACAAGTCACTCCTTTTGTATTTCACTTGGTGTGTAAAATGAGATTTTTTTTTTTTGATTCACAAAGCAGTTATCGAATTGATAAAGTACATGGATGATCTTTGGAAAATATAAAATATGTGTTCTTAATATATATGTCTCCTATGACTTACTCCTTCCTCCCTTCCTCCTTCTGCTTCTCCTTCCTCTCTCTGTCCTTCCTCCTCGTGTATAGATGTGCACATCCCAGTGAATGTGTGTGCACATGCGCCATGGCACGTTTGTGGAGGTCAGACAGAGAACAGCCTGCAGGAGTTGGTTGCCTCCTTCCACCTTGTGGGGTCCAGGGACCGAACTCAGATCCCCAGTCTTGGCACCATACTGGTCCCCCATCTTCCCTAGAGCATCAGGGTTCTCAACTTGTGAGTCACTACTCCTTTGGTGACACCCCAAAGCAGGGGGAGTCAAACAGCCCTTTCCCAAGGATTATATACCAGATATCCTGCATGTCAGATATTTACATTATGATTCACGACAATAGCAAAATTATGGTTATGAAGTAGTAATAAAAATAATTTTAAGGTTGGGGTCACCACAAGACGAAGCACTGAATTAAAGGGCCATGGCATTAGGAAGATTGAGCACCACTGACATAGACTGAAGTAAACCATAAGAAAGAAGTTAATTCTCATGAACGTGTTTCTTGGGCTGGCGATATCAATTAGGGTACTAATGGCACTGCTCATCTACCTGCTTTATGCATAACTATTATTTGACACAGAAAGGTCAGATTCCTTCAGCTATTAAGACAAGGGCTTGTGTTGGTCACTGTAGGAAATATGGGAAAACCCACTAATTAGAACTTTACGATAAGTTGGTGTGAGTTGGTCCTGATCGCACATATTTTTGATGTAGGATGTTTATCAGTGTTTCTTGTGCCCGCAGAATAAATAAGGACCCAGTCCATTCACTTAGTCTCTAGGGCAGGCTCTTTTCCGTAGCTGATGGATCTAAGTGTGTTAGATACAGATAAGCCAACTGATTCAAAAATATTTTTAAAGGCTCTAGAATTAAAGTCCAGGTTTGTCTGAATCCAAAGATTACCATTTTGTATTTTATTTTATTTTATACTGACCTGTGAAGAAGTTGAAATCTTCCTTTTACTAATTAAAAAGTTAAAATTTGGGGTTGGCAAGTTCTTCATCCAGATAGACCAACTGCCTTCCATTTTCAATCACGAGTTACTCTTGACTTCTACAGTCTAACTGGCCCCAAGATTACACTGGGCCAGTTTGCTCAGGCAGAGCCCTGCCAAGACCACTCAACAAAAGTGGGCGTGAGGGCAGACAGCTGTTCAGGATGGTGTTTGTTGTTTTAGTTTGCTGTTGATGGTTTATTGCCAGTGTACACTAGCCTCATCAGGATGGAGGCTCTGCCTACAGTACTACAAGCCTAAGCCTCGTGAGAGTCAGAGGTGCCACCCACCCTCCATCCTCACCTCAGTGTTCCAGGCAGACAGTGGTGGTGGGTAGGCCAGGGTGTGGTCCCCTCTAGTGCATGTGGGAGGTGTGTCATACTCTGTTGACTGCCTCTGTGCCCACATCCTGTTAGTCTGCAGGACTGTATGAGCATAACAAATATTGACCCCAATTTCCCTAAGTGTAAGCTTCTCTCTGTTTATTGGCTGAGCAGTTTGGAAGCTACTTGTGTGCGAGAGCTTGCCCAGCCCAAAGTGCCTTCAAGAAGCCACACTTTATGTCTAGGGATCCATGCCAAGAACCCACATTGATTAAAAACTCTTGATTTCTTGTTTCTTAAAAGAACTTAGGTGTTAGTAACTTAGGCATGAGGGTCCGGTGCCTGTGTGTTGGTAATACTCTCAGAGGTCCTTCTTCAGGAAGTATATCTCTCAATTCATAGGTTTCATACACACATTACATTCTCTGAGCCAGACTGGCATGCCTATAGTTCCAGCATTTGGGAGGCAGAGGCCAGAGGGTCAGGAGTTTAAGGTCATCCTTAGCTACACAGAAAACTCAAAGTCAGCTTACACTACACTTTACAATACACGACTCTTCCTCCCTGGGCTGCTCTCTCTCCGTTTGTTTTCCCAGCTATGTGTTCCCTGGTACAGAGGGACCCATATCTGGCAACCAGATTGGTGATGGCAGCTCTACCTGTTAACGAAGAGATGAGCTTGGGATAGCGCTCTCACCTGTGCGATAGCAATCATGGTCACACCTGTGCGACGGGCTCCTGGGGATTAGTGAAGTAACGCAGCCACTCTGCAAGAGCTCCTTGAACGTGGGCTGTCTGTGGTCATCACTAGCCGGCTTGTGTGTGGGCTTGCCGAGCGTGGGAAACGACACAGGGGTCATGGGCTGTGTACTCATGTTCAAGTCCACCCTACCGGCCATGTGTGTAGTACTCTTTGAATGTTTACCTTGCACTGAGCTTGTGCATTGAAGTATGTTTTCTTGAAATTGCATTTATTTACTTCAGGGGTCTCTCGCCCGAGCTCGCAGCCAAGCACACAACAAAGCATGCACGCAGGCAGACATCTTGTGGGAGCAGGTTCACTTCTTCAAGCAAATGGGTCGATGAAGCAAAGGCACGCCATCAGACTTGGCAGCGGGTGCCTTTGTCCACTGAGCCATCTCCTAGGCTTGATAATGTGGCTTTTTGACTTGTAAAACATGTTTTTAATTTTAGCTCAACTGGAAACTTTCAAATGAATGCCTTGCTTCGAAGTATTTTAACAAACTACAAACAAACGAACACCAACACCTTAAGATTCAATAGCATTGGGCCAAGTACTCAAGTACTGACACTAATCCATAGAGGTCTATCTCAACGGCATGTTCTTTTGTTTCATAGTCCCTGTGCATATTCACTGAACGTGTCTAATAATACCATTTGAGTCAGTGGGCACACCTGTAATTCTAGCACTTAGGAGGTGGAGACTGGAGAATCAAGAGTTCAAGGCCATCCTTTGCTATATAGTAGTATAGTCAATGCTAGCTGAGGGTATATAAAACCCTTTCTTCCTTCTTTCCTTTCTTCCTTCCTTCCTTCCTTCCTTCCTTCCTTCCTTTCTTTTTTCTTTTTTCTTTTTTTTTTTTTTGGTTTTTCGAGACAGGGTTTCTCTGTGTAACCCTGGCTGTCCTGGAACTCACTTTGTAGACCAGGCTGGCCTCGAACTCATAGAGATCCACCTGCCTCTGCCTCCCAAGTGCTGGGGTTACAGTCATGCGCCACTACTGACCAGCTATAAAACCCTTTCAAAAACATACACTTACACACTGAAAATAAAAATAAATATATTCTCATCTTGGACCTTACAGAAATCTGGATTGTAGGTGGCTCCTTCTCTATGGCTGAGCTGGGTGGATTTATACAGTCTATATTTAGAGCAGCTGTTCTCGTCTTTCTTAACGCTGGGACCCTCATGTTGTGGTGACACCCCCAACCATGAAAATGTTTTTGTTGCTACTTCATAACTGTAATTTTGCTACTGTTATGAATAATAATGTAAATATTTTTGGAGGTAGAGGTTTGCCAAAAAGATCACAACCTACAGGATGAGAACCAGTAATCTGGAGTATTCTGGGAACAGAGGGAGGAGAGAAGCAAGAAAGCTTGTATTTGGTTTTGTATCAGACAGCTGTGCTCCGCTGTAACATACTGTCTCGTTTCAGCCACACAACATTGCTATCCTCTCATTACAAACAGCACACGCTTGTTGAGTAACTCCCTCAAGGTCAAGTAACTTGCTACAAAGAGGCAGAGCAGGTCCTTAAAAGCAGCCACTTAGTACACCAAGCCCATTTTCTGCTCATTATGTTGTGTCAATGGATAGAAAATTAGCTTATCAGAGATTTTGATGGCGTAAGTGGTCTGCTGTTTGTTGTTGTTGTGAAGTTCTCCATGAGAGGAGAGTGCACAGGTGTGAGCCTCAGGGCACAGGCTAGAATACCAAGGCTGGGGCCACCTCCTTTCTTGGTGACAAGGTTCCTGCTCACCCTAGAGTTTATTTTCTAAATGATCAACCATCATCTCCCCCCCCCCTCCCCAAATGAGGGGTGTAACTAATCTCCAAGAAAGATCTGAGTCTTCAGTTTACTTGTGGCTCTAGACTTCTCAGCCAGCACTGGAAAGCCAAGGGGCAAGTCAGAGAGTTTGAGCAAGTGGAAACAGGATGTGTTCCATCCTGAAGGTAATTAGATGCCCAGTGTAGTAAACGGTAATGAGGTAGATGAAGTCTCACCACAGAAGGGCTTCTCATTGGCTGACTAATGCTTTTCTTACCTGGGTAAATATTTTGCAACAGTTACCTGGGTGAAAACCGACTTCCTGTAAAAGGGTTGATTTAAAAATCAAAACAAAGCAGAGACTCTTGTGGGTTGTGTGCTATGTACTGTGTAATTATTTCCCAACTAATGATACTGACTCAACTTTATGCAAAGGGGAGACTCAGAAACAGTTCTTATTGGCTAAGGCATACTCTAAAGTGAGTGCCTATTGCTTAATAGCTTCAAAGGTGAGGACAACTTTTATTATTTAAGCAGAATTCATAGCTGGTGAAGCCACTTATTTTTTTAAAAGCTGTTTAATTTAGTGTTTGCAATATAGTAGTCTTTTGTGTGGTTTTAGGCGCCAGAATAGCCTGGGCCTAGAAACTTCTTTTGAGACTTTCAGTTACATAATTAATATAATACATTGGTTTCTGATTGGTATTGAAAAAAAATCAAAGAGATTATGTCCAATTCAGACAAGACACATTTTTTGAGTGACAAGCCTTTGCTAGGCACAATGACAAGAATAAAAAATGAGCCAGGCAGTGGTGGTGCACGCCTTTAGTCCCAGCACTTGGGAGGCAGAGGCAGGTAGATTTCTGAGTTCAAGGCCAGCCTGGTCTACAAAGTGAGTTCCAGAGCAGTCAGGGCTATACAGAGAAACCCTGTCTCGAAAATAGAAAAGAAAGAATACAAAATGAAATAGTCCATGAATCCTCAAGTGGTACTGTGGTGAATTTTTCTTTATTTTCTCTTTTATCATCCTTCTCCTCCTCCCCCTCATCTTCATCATCATTACCATCTTCATCTTCATCATCATTACCACCTTCATCTTCTTCATCATCGAGAGAAAATGTGTTATCTTTTTAAGTTTAGCTTAGTTTTCTTACCATGATGACCTCTAGTCCCATCTATATATTTTTTTTCTGCTAACAATTTCATTCTCTGAGTAGATCTACTATAAAACAAAATTTATATTCTTCTTTACATTCAAATAAAACACCATTTGCCTATGGTTACCACAGTTTCTTTCTCCATTCCTGTACTGGCTGGATTCGTAGCTTGGTGGTTGTGACTCTTGCTGCAGAAAACATGAATGTGCAATGTTCTCTGTATGAAATTGACTTAGATTCCTCCAGGGATGTGTGTAGGATTGGGACAGCTAGGTTACACAGTTTATTTTAGTCTTCCAAGGAAACTCCATTCTGATTTTCGTAGTCCATGGTATCTAAGGGGTGGGGGTAGGGGGCTCTTTTCCTGCATCCTTCCTAGCACTTTATGTCCATTGCTTTTAGCTTTTTTGATGATCTATGTTGGGTCTTGAAGGTTTGTATTGTTCCATCAGAAGCAGGAAGGGAATGGGAGGGGTACAGGCAGAAGGATTAATGCGTACACACGCACTCCCACAGGAGCTCCTGCTAGCCCGTTGCCTGCAACCGAAGGGTTAGATAGACAGTGGGGATGGGTGGGGCTCTGCAGAGGAAGCTGGGAAGGTAGGAATGCTGGACAGAGCAGGGCAGGGCTAGGAGAACCCTGGCTGCAGGGTGAGGCATCCAGCATCCTGTAGATTAGAGGCAAAGGACACCCTGAAGGAAGGGAGATTGCCAAAGGTTCAATCGCCTTCCCTGGCCGGGCCTTAGGCTCCGTCTCAGCCACCAGTCACATGTGTGTAGGACCTCATGATATTCATTTGCATATAGCCTCCCCTTGGTGTCCCCTAACTCTGTCCCTGGGAAGATCACAGACTAAGGAAGGCCTTCTTGACTGTGCATTTGAGGACTTGGCTGGCTCTGTTCCCCCTCACACCATCTGTAACTCTGGTTCCAGGGGATCTGACACTCTCTTCTGTGGCATCTGCACACGTGTGGTGCCTTGTAGGCTCACCACATCGGCTCACAGCCTCCCTGTTGCTTCTTTCGCAGTACCCTTAGAGCCACATTTCCTTGAAACCAGGGCAGGCACCCACTGACAGCTCGTACCTTCTGCCTCCATCCACGGATCTAGAGCACCCGAGCTGCTCTCTTTCCTCTATTCTGACTGCTCAAGGAGAGCTTGTGTGATGCTCAATCCAGATCAGTGGAGGAACGCAGCCCACAGTGTAACCACTGAAAGTTCAGCAAAGGGGCTATAAGAGCTGGGAATGAAAATGTGCCCCTCAGGAAGAACAGCCACAAGCAGAAAAATTCATCATAAGGAACAGTTTTCTCTGAGCTGATAGATGGCAAAACAGCAAACTTAACTGAATTTGTTCTTGTCCACCACTACATGATTTCTTATGTACTGGACATGTTTAGATCAATGATAGAGACCCAAATAATGATTGAATATTATGTGCTCCATACATATCCACTTGTCTTGCCTTGTTTCAGTTCAATCAATAATTATGTTAATATAGGTAAGATTTTTATATTATATATCATATATCATATATCACATACCATGTTATATAATATAATAGTATAAGAGTCTGAAATATATTGCCAGACTATTGGTGGATTTCTTTCCTACATTTATTATTTGTTTTACTTATGTTTAAAATATTCAGGGTGCTCTAAAACAAATGTAAACAAAAATACAATACAGACAGTTAAGTTTTAATTATTAACATTTAGTATAACTATATCCTATGTGATATTTGGTGTAATCTTTTAATATAAGTATGTCCCCACTATTGCATTGGGATATACTTATACTAAAAATTGTTCTTTGTTTCTCCAAAATTCAAATTAATTGAGCAGTCAGTATTTTTGTTGGCTAAATGATTTCTTTATCTGGAAGAGCATTAAATAGAACCCAAGGAAAAGGAAAGCTGATCCCTAAACGCTAGAGTTTTAACCAGGACCCCTGAGAGTCCTGAATACCCTTTCCATCCTTTGCTGTAGGTCACTGAATCTAGAACATGGCCATCTTACCACAAATGCCTATGGGAATCTGGAGATGAACTCTTTGCTCTCACATAGCCTCAGAGTATCTATAGTTCATTCTCTGACTTAGTTTGAATAACTGCCAACTCTCCCCTGTATTTATTTATTCATTCATTAACTGTTAGGACAAACCTGTTAGTGTCCCTGGCATGTCGCATTTGATAATTCCGACATCACTGTAGGGTGGATGCTACGTCCCACCATACAGTACAGAGATGAAGCTCACGGAGGTTAGTGATTTGCCTGAGAGCACACGCTTGGTTAGTGATAGTCGCAGGATTTGCATCTCTGTTGTTCTGAAGTCTAAGTTCTAGTGGAAATGCAGGCTGGGGTGTGGGAGGGGAGGAGGCCACACCCCCTTTAGAGTCTAATGTTCTCTAAGGCCAATCCGCACAAAGGAAGCGACTCTATATCACAGATCTGTTCGTGAGATCAAACCATAAAGCTACTATGCTGTTTAGTCAGTTTGACACGAATTAGACACACCTGGGAGAAAAAGAGTCTCATCTGAGGAGTCGCCGCCTTCTGATTAGTCTGTGGGCGTGTCTGCGGGGCATTTTCCTGACTGCTGACTGATGGGGGAGGGCCCAGCCTACTGTAGGTGATGTAACTCCTACCTACACAGGTCATCTGGGGTTGTATAACAAAGTCTCTGGAAGCAAGCCAGTCAACATCACTCCTCCGCGGTCTCTGCTTCAGATCCTGCCTTCAGGTTTCTGCCTTCCATTCCTGACTTGACTCCCTTAAGGATGGACAGTAATGTGGAAGCAAAACAAACCCCTTCCTTACCCAGCTTTCTTCTGATCATGGCATTTTATCAGAACAACAGAAAGCGAGCTAGGTCAGGGGCTCCTCGGAAAACTTCACAGGAGGAAAATCTTTGTGAACTTGAGTCAGGCAATAGTTTCTTAAATGTGACTTAAAACGCATGATGTGTGTTGAAATAGATGCATCACCAGAAGATTCATGAAAGCAAATTGAAAACAAAGCTTGGGAGGAAGATTCATTAATCAAGGAAGTCCACATAAAACCATAGTGAGATAATAGTATATGCCCCTTCGTAAAAGAAGAAACCAAAAAGCACCAAGTGTTGGAGAGAATATAGCCTAAGGAGCCCTCATAAATAGCTGGTGTGTATTTAAACAAGCTTCGGTCTCTTTGGAAAGCTACTAACAATCTGAAACTGGGCAATGAAGTACACATCTTCAACCCCAGTACTTGGGAGGCAGAGGCAGAAACAGGATGATCTCTATGAATTTGGGGCCAGCCTGGTCTACATATAATTAGTTCTAGACCACCAAAGACTACATGGTGAGACAGTATCTCAAAATAAAAATTAGGAATACATTTACTGTAGAGTCCGAAGATTTTCATTTTATATAAAGTCAAGAGACATTAAAATGCACATCCAACAAAAAATTGAGTATGAATGCATTGCACATTAATGCAATGTGTATGAATGCATTGTGCAGGAATTGTGTATGAGTTGTGAATGACAATGTTCCACCTGTCAATCAACAGATGAGTGGGCAGAGAAAGTGATAGAGTCATGCTTTGTCATCGTACTCAGCAGTAAAGAGGATGGGTTATAAAAACACACCAACCTGAATGAGATCCCACGCACTGTATGAAATGACGAAGGCCCAACAAAAGGCCACATATTGTGGGTTCAGTTTATATGAGTTTCCTGAAGAGGCGAAATGGAAGCGGATTGATACTGAGTGGGAGATTGAGAACCAGCAGATGTAAGGGTCCTGGCTAAATCAGGACTCTGTGAGTTTACTGAAATCCATCCAATCATACACAAGATGGGTACATGTTATGGTGTTTGAATTATACTTCCCTAAAGTCTTTCTAAAATACATGTTCATAGAATCAGTTTCTTGTTCTATCTGGTACAGCAACCTCCCCCAACACCCAGTGCCTACCATGTCAGGGTCTTCTAGAGTTTGGCAATTCCCAGTAGAAACCTACTTGCAAAGCCCGTTGGTCTGCTTGCTTGTGTCTTCTAGCTGTTGACCATAGGAATGTTCTACACTACTGAAAGAAAGTGTCGTATGGAGCTATTCTAGAGTTCCATAAAAGAGGGTTTCTTCAGGGCTGGAGAGATGGCTCAGCAATTAAGAGCACTGACTGCTCTTCCAGAGGTCCCCAGTTCAATTCCCAGCAACCACATGGTGGCTTACAACTGTCTCTAATGCGATCTGATGCCCTCTTCTGATGTGTCTAAAGTCAGCGACAGTGTACTCATATACATAAAATCAATAAATAAATCTTAAAACAAAACAAAAAGAAGGTTTCTTCATCATCTGCCCTTGGATAAGTGGAGGAGAATTGGCTGACAAAGGGCAGTAAACTCTTAAATGTTCATATACACTTAGTAGAAAAGAGTGCCATTAGCCCCAAATTTCAGAAATATAATTTGTTTGTTTGTTTGTTTTTTGAGACAGTCTTACTAAGCAGCCCTGGGTGGCCTAGAACTTCTTAGATCAGGTTGGCTTTGAATTCATAAAGACTCCTCCAACTGCCTCTGAGATTAAAGATGTGTGCCACCATGCCCAGCTTGCCTAGGATTTTTTTCTTTTTCATTTGTAGTCATAGAATTGATTGACGCAAGAAGACTGCTCTCCGCCTCAGTGATTCAGGGCAAACACTGTAGAAACAGCTCATCCAACAGGAAGGGCAGAGACTCTGTGCTCTAGGGAGATTATAACATGGAAGTTCTTGAACAACAACAACAATTGACAACAATAACAAATCACCAAGAGTCTCGGAGATAGAAACGGTATCTCCACCAGGGTGCCTGCTCCATCCTTCCTACTCTAGAGGATAAAGTAGCTTGCTGTGAGGGCTTCTTTAGATACTTTCTTCTGTGGGAAAATGATGACTGGCTTTGATCCTGTCACTACAGTCTTCCAACCTCTCCGGTCACCTCATTTGATAGTGTCAACTGCCCCAAACTTCCATCATAACAGGATTCATTATTATTGTTATTATTATTATTATTATTATTATTATTATTATTATGTGCCTGCTCTAGTGCTGACTATGTATTTACTATTTACAGTGTGCTTGTATGGTTTGTAGACCACCTCCAGGAGCATCACCTGGGACTTACCCACTGTAGCAGGTAGAGTACCCTACACTGTAGTATACACTGTATACACTGTATACACTGTATACTTTGTATCCCAAGTGAGATGAGGAACACGTGTTAGTCACAGTTAACCAGTGAAACTGAGCTAACAGGATGGATGGATGGATGATGGACAGATGATACTATGGGGAGTGGAGGAAGCCCCCGGGGGAGGAAATCCTGATTGAATATGTGCTGTTGACTCGGGCACAGCCATGTCAAGGACTCCATAGCCTCAGGATCAGAGGGATGCTAAGGCCTTCTTTGGGGGGTCCAAGTGTGAATGTTAATAGTATGTGCAGAAAGTGTCTGTTATTGCTCCCTCCCTCTGCCCACCCCCATAACCTCCAGATGTTTCCATCCTGAAAACTAATTCTCTTACAGAGCCTGCTCCTAGTGAGACTAGCTAAACCCGTTCTCTTGATCTAGCTGTACACCTTAACCCTGCCTCCCTGCTCAGCTGTATACCATAAACCCCGCTTCATCCTTTGGCTGTGTGCAACAAACAGCCTCTCTGTTCAACCCTATAGAATAAACACGCTGTGCTTCCAGGGTGCTGAGGTGCCTCCATTGGAGAGCCCAGAACACCTGCTCTCAGCTTTCCTGTGAGTCTGTGTTTCTGTCTAAGTTTGTCTTTCCTCTATTCCTTCTCCACACCAGTCAGGTCCAGTACTAGAGTTGTGCTGGATGAGGCACGGTACATGGGAAGACAAGGGATACATTTATTGTAGAAATTGGCTTTTATAGTTATGGAAGCCAAGAAGTCCCATGGTCTGTCTGCCAAGGGGAGAATGAGGTAAGCCAAGGGCATACATCAGCCTGAGCCAGGAGGTCTGTGAACCAGCAGAGCAGACAGTAAACCTTAGGGTAGGCGAAAGCCTTGAGAACCAGACTATGGAAAGGCTGCTAGTGCAAGCTCTGGCAGCTAAAGACACAAGGGCCAGCACTGCCATTTTTCAAGCACAGGAGAACAAACAGAATAACAATGGATTAATATACACCATACGTCTCTGTCCATCTCCCCCCCACCCCACCCCCACTATAACAAAACACCCAGACTGGATAAATTGTAAACAGTAGAGGTTTAGTTGGCTTGTGGTTCTGTAGGCTGGGGACTCCAAGAGCAACTGTCTGGTGAGGAGGACCTTCCTGCTGAGTTATAGCAGGGCAGCAAGTCATGGCAATGTGTGTGAGACCCAGAGGGTTTGGCTGAACTCTTTCCCTTTGTAAATAATGTATTTCTGTGATGATAGCCTTCATCTATCATAAGGGTGTTGTCTTCATGATCTAATCATTACTTGGCTTTTTTTATTTCTGCAATGCTGGAAATTGAATCCTGGACCTCATGCGGACTAGGTTAGCACTCCACCACTGAGCTAACTAACCCTAACCCTCTAAGGACCGCTTAAAGACTCACAACTCCTAATGCTGCTCCAAGGACAGTGCTTTCTAACTAAACCCGAGTTTTAGAGTGGACATCCAAACCATAGCCCCGCAGACAGCACAGAGCGCTCAGGACAGTAGTGCAGTGTGTGCCTCTATTGTGACTTTTAAACCCTCTTTCTTCTGAAAAGCAGCCAAAATACTGAAGTTTCTACTTGTGTGAAGATGGCCAGCTGTGTCTCTCGCAGCTTGGCTGAGTGAAATCACTAGGGGTGTTTCTCTGACACGGCTGGGTCAAATCACGTGGTTTATGATTAATCCATACACCACATATATGTGTATATGAGAATGTGTGTGTGTGTGTGTGTGTGTGTGTGTGTGTATGTGTGTGTATGTGGGAATCATACAGAAGACCACTGGACCCTGAGTGCCTTAAGGCATCCTTCCAACAGGGTAAGTTTTGGTCAGACCCACTTTATAGGCATTACCTGGTGCAGTTTGGGCTAGGAGGAGAGATGGGAGGTACAATATCATTCATTGCATAGGATGAAAACCAAGACTGGATCAGAGGTTTGCACAAGCACACCTAGGGCAGAATCAGCCTTAATTCCTGGCCCTTGATTCACTCTTCTCTTTTCCTCTCCCTCTCCCTCTCCCTCTCCCCCTCTCTCCCTCCTCTGCCCCCTCTGTTTTTATCCAGTGTTTCAAACAAACACAATTATGACAGCGAACATCTTATTTGGTTTCTTCTAAGGTGAGTACTCTATTTTCCAACACCCCTTTAATATTTTCAAGAGTTTGGGATCAGCTGAATTATTACAGTGGTAAATTTACTAACACAAGAGAACAATTCTGTTTAGGAACCAAAGTTTGTCCTGGGGTTGGATATGGAAGCTCAGAGAAGGAAATCACATGACCCCAGGGCCCTATCCTAGTCTAAAATTTCACCATTGAGGATCTGAGAAATTGCTAAAGGACTAACTACCCACCCTAGCAGTGATCTCACAATGTTTCCCAAGTGCACTAAAAGCCTTGGCAAGCTGACTAATTTTCTCTTCCTTGGGTGGGTGGGGTCCAGAGGAAAAGAAAATGAAACACCACATAACGTTGCATGTTGCTGGTTTCCCAGATGCCTTTTCCCTTTAAACTACTCTCTGGTACATGCATACATTCCTTGCTTCATCCATTCTTCAATCACTATTGAATAAGATAGGTAGGGAAGCCCTGTGGTCACTACCCTCCTGAGATCTTACCATTCTATGGGTCTGGAAACAAATACAAATTTGAAGGAAAGATGTACACAGAGTATTTACGAGCCCTGAAGAAGGTACCATACACAGCCTTGGAGTGGTCAGGGTGGAGGTCAAGGACGGCTTCCTGTAGGCAGTGTTATCTTACTTAGTTCAGAGGTTCAGAGCTCAGGTGTAATGTTTATCAAGGAGAAGAGAAAAGGGAAGAGGGAGGAAAGAGATGGGATCCTGGAAGCACTCAGGATGCTCTTGGACTACTCCTTATTTTAAGCGGAGCCAGATGAGTCTGACAGAGAAATGTCCTCGTGAGAATGGGAGGGCTGAATTTTCCCAGGGTTTGGTTTTCTTCTCCATGTGAGTATTAGGTAAAGAAAGGAGGAAAAAGCTGGGTGAGGTACAGGATATGTGGAGATGATTACACAGGAAGGTCTGGACTGATGGTGGGGAACCTGGCCGGCCTAGTGAGTGACTAGGGTCGTGTGTACAAAGGGGCACTGCTTAAGAAGTGTGCAGGAGAATCGTGCCCCTTAGGAGGTAGCAAAGCAGAGTTAGAGCAAGAACCCAACAAGCTTTGAAGAGGCAGGGTTTAGGTGGTTTCAGTGTTAGATCATGAGAGCAGGGAGGTTTGATATACGGGAAAGATATAAAGAAAGATATAACGGCAGGGGAGTAAAGACATCAACGGGGCTACGAATGTGTTATCATTGCTCAAGGCCTCCTTTGACTCCACCACCATCAGAGTTTACACCAGGCTTTCACCAATGTCATTCCTCTCATGCTATCTTCACCAGAGATATTATTTAGGGTTTCCTTGTATAAACATCTAGTTAGAAACTGTGTGGTTTGTTCATGCAGCTGGGTTGTCTATTCGAGGGCAGGGGCCATACTGATAAGACATTAGTGCCAAGGACAGTCTGGGAACACGCAGTGCTGGTTCAACAAATTGGATCGGCTCCCTGGGCACTTGTTTTTGAGGAGAAACTGTGTAGGAAATAGCCCCAGCCTCTACGCCTCCATTTTTTTTTCTCGTAATTACCAACTTGAGAGTTTTGTCTAAATTGTAGAGTGGCCTTTCTGCTTACAGACTCCAGGGGCGGTGAACCTTCGAGAGCGCTTTCTCTGGGCTGCTCTGGGTGCTTTAGCTTGTGGGACTTAATCTCCTAGAGATCTGAGGAAAGCGATACCAAGCCACCCTCATCAAGCTCATTTTACAGATGAGGAGGCAGAAGGGTTGCCCAGAGAAAAGGGTTATCCCAGCCACCACAAGGCTGGAAGACAGCGGGATCAGGTCTGAAGCCAGAGTTCCTTTCTCCCATAGCTGAAGTGGCCTCCCATTGGCTGGCCTTCCTTTCTCTTCTAGCGTGAAAGAGCAAATAGCACTCGGATAGGATGAGAGCCTTGCTAGTGTGGGATGATCACTTGAAGACCTGGCGGTGAAGGTCTACTCCTGTGTAAAATTAAGAAGCTTCATCATCCAGGGTTTTGCTACTTCTTCAGTATGGGCTACTGGCCAAGGCACCGCTGAGCTTGTGCCACGAAGGCTGCCGCAGTGTTTTCTAGACAGACTCGCAAGGAACTCCAGCGCATTTTCCTCATCGACCGTGAAGAACCTGTGACTTTGGAGGTGTCGCTGGGACTGAGAGATGCTTCTGCCCCAGAGGGCAGGGTTCAGGGATGTTCCCAAAGGAAGGAAGAACACGTTTGACCAAGTGCTTTATTTAAAACCACGCTTTAGTATTCACGTTCTTTGGGAAGCAAAACCAAAATAGTTGTTTTGTGCGCACGCACGCGTGCATACGTGTGCGTGTGTACATGAATGAGTGCTGTGCCTGTAGGTGAGGAGGTTTGTAGAGGGCAGGGATCAACTGCAGCATTGTTCTTCAGTAGCTGCCTAACCTTGTTTTTTTGAGGCAGAGACTCCCTGGAATCCCAGGATTGCATATTAAGGTAGGGTGTCTACCACTGAGCCCCACAAATCTCCCCCCCCCCCAGTACTAGGGGTTAAATGTGCATGCCAGCATACCCAGCTGCTCACATGGGTATGGGTTATTGGACTCAGGTGTTCATGCTTGCAAGGAAAGCGCTTTCTGCCTAAGCCACCTCTCCAGCCCCATTAGCATGTTTGTTGTTGTTGTTGTTTTGTTTTTATGCTAGAGGTCAGGGAGGTTAATTTAGGCACAGAAATCCCACCAAGAGTCCTGTTGTCTTTCTACACATTTTAATTTTAATCCATGCCTAGAGAGGTTGCATTTTGACTAAGTCAGTCCTATCTGACCTGGAGTTTTGGAACCGGGTAGTGTTCTGAACAACTCCCAAGAAAACGTCTAGTTTACTTCGATGGTCATACAACTTCAAGCTGCATGTATTTAGCCAGAGCTGCTCTTTACTTCAGAGACAGGATTCCAAACTTTCCAGAAAAGGAAATGTCGCAATAGCTTTTTAAAAACAATCAGTTTCGGTATCTCATGGCCACACAGTTGGCATGCTAGTTTTGTTGAGGATCTGAAGTTGCCAACCTCAGAGAAGTGGGACTTAGAGCCTGCCCTTTCTTTTGCATGGCTTGCGTTACTCTTCACCTTCATCTACACGTGGAATCTGTTTCCTGGGAGCAACAGCCCAAAGTCCATCTTCGTGTTTAGCACCCAGGTGAATGCGCTAACGGAGGCCGTCCAGGAGCTTGTTTGACACCGGGTACATGGTTGTGATTGAACATTAAGAAAACCTTGTGGCTGGGCGGTGGTGGCGCACGCCTTTAATCCTAGCACTTGAGAGGCACAGGCAGGCAGATTTCTGAGTTCGAGGCCAGCCTGGTCTACAGAGTGAGTTCCAGGACACTCTCGAACAAACAAACAAACAACAACAACAACAACAAAAACCCAAAAAAACCCAACAAACAAACAAACAAACCCAAACAACAACAACAACAACAACAACAACAAACCTTGTAAGAGGTCAGGCATCAATAGGGTTTTGGTGGACCCAGAAGGGCTCTGTTTCTCCCTTAGCATGTGGTTACAGGGCTAACATGGATGTGTTGTTAGGAGAGATACAGCCCTCCCAGCTGCTTAAATGGGAGAGGTTCTGATGCACAGCAAGGTTTCTCCCAATTCTAAGGCAAATTATCCTTTTTTTTTCTTAGCGTAGTTGGCTTCTTACCAGCTGTTGCGCTTGCAGATGAAGGCCTATTTATCCTGGATGACCTTTTATAAAATGATTTCTTAGAGCATTGGACAGGAAGAGATAGCAGGTGCTCAGAGTCCTATTTTCTTGCAAGGCAATCATATGATGACTCAGGTCGCTGATAAGGAGGTTAGCTAGCAAAGTCGAGGTGTCAAGGATAATATCAAACAAAGAATGTGGACAGCCGCTTACAGAAGAGCTGTTAGTCACTCTGGCCTTCTCTTGTTACTTCTCCAGGCCAACAAGCCCTAAGACAGCGCCTTAAATGGGTACAACTCTAAACTGTACTTCAAATGAAAGTTAAACCGATTATTATGAAGTTGAAAACAGGAAGAGGGAGGGTCAAAATTCTCTAGTGGGCAATGGAGTGAACAAATTTCACCTGTGTGTGCACTTTTACTATAAACCAACTCAGCTCCCAAAGACAGGGGTGTATCTCTCATTAAAGTGTCACTGACTCCTGAACAGCACAGAGGGCCATCTTTAGGTAGACACCGGCAAATCTCTCCAGTTCCCTCCCAACTGTGGGAGCCAAAGTGTCTGTCCATCCTGCTGGGATTTGAACCTCTGAACCTTGGTTTTACAGAGCCAGGAATAGTTTGCACGCTGTTACTTGGCTCATAGCCACTCTTACTCCCTTTCTTATTCCCTTGCCAGGACACAGCAGGCTACTTGTGGGAATTAAAAAAAAAATTAAAGCCAAGTGGAAAAGCAACACTAAACGCTCCAAGATCTTTCCAGAGACCCAAGTAACTACTGGCATTCTCATAAATGGACTATGTTTTTAAGGAAGTCATGGGCTTGGAGCTTTGAAAAGAAAGCAGCGTCCTCACAGTTAAGTGGGTAATGCCTACCCCGGAGCCTCCCAAAGGGCGCTCTGTGAGTCCATACAAGGCTCCTTTACAAGGCCACTGACTAAAACTGGGACTGTTTTCCAAACACAGCTGGCATATTGTAAATGCAAAGCTATAACCAGGGCAAATATTTGCTCGAGGGGCAACTCTGCACAGTATTTGAAGCCAAGGTTGTTGTCAGGAGCTGCACAGGTCTAAATGCTTTGCCAGCTTAGGAGTTGCGGTTCAACCGCCACATTTTCAGCTGTGTGGCAAATAATGGGGGCAACCCTTCACAGCTTGATCTGCAAACATGCTCTACCTGGGTGAGCATGGATTTGAGGTGGTGGTGGGTGGGGCTGTGTTTAGACTTGAATTCAGTGAGTGTTCCTGGGACCCCACCTTCCTCTAAACACTTCCAATTTTTTTCTTTAGGGAAATGACCATTCTCTCTCTCTCTCTCTCTCTCTCTCTCTCTCTCTCTCTCTCTCCTCTCCTCCCCCTTTTTTCCTCCTTCCCCACTCCCATTAGAAAATCTGTAACTGTGTGTTTGATCTAAATAGCTATGAACATTAGCTGAGAAACTTGCTTGCCCTTCTTCTCTGTTTTTGTCTTCTCAAGCTCAGATTCCAGTATAGGAAGCAGAGGAGGTGGATAAAACACAGCTCTACCCAGTGAGGGCACAACCCAAACCTTGCTATAGAGCAGATACAACTGTTTCTTGTGTGCCACCATGGGAGCATTTTTGTTTTCCGAGACAGGGTTTCTCTGTGTAGCCCTGGCTGTCCTGGAACTCACTCACTCACTCTGTAGATCAGGCTGGCCTCGAACTCAGGAATCCACCTGCCTCTGCCTCCCAAGTGCTGGGTTTAAAGGCGTGTGTCACCACACCCGGCCAATGGTAGCATTTTTGAGTTCTGGATTTTAGAAGATGACATCCTGGTGAGAAGAAAGGACTCGGAGGTCTCTCCAGTTGGGATGCCCCACTCGTACCTGACAGTCTCCACACATCTCAAAGAGCCTGCCATTCTTCCTTCCTCATGTCCTTTACTTTGAATGGCAGGTGTTTGTTTCTCCCTTGCTTGAAATTACTCTGCTCAAGCTGCATGTGTTCTTCCAATTTTCCTACTGCTGGGGACAGCAGTTCCAATAAATGCCCTCCACGACTCCCTGCTTAGCAACAGGATCAAGTCACCTCAAACCTTCCAGGATATCCCCTTCCTAGACCCAGCTGTCTTCTAAAAAAATAAAAATAAATCCCCACTTCTCACACCCTGGGGCGTTGCAGAGAAGCCAGGGTCATGAACTGCTCTTGAATGTTTGCTGTGCCTTCTTCTCTATTAGAGATGGTCCCTCAACTTCCGTCTGAGGGTTGAGCACCTCGCCCCTGTTTCAGTGCCTGCTTCACCATCACCATCACCAGAAGGTGTGTCTTGCCACCCTAGCTCACAGTACCCCCTGCCCCCACCTCTGCTTAGTCTCTAGCTCAATTTACAGAGGATTAATATTCAGAATATACAAAGAACTTAAAAAAGGAAACAAATGACTCAAGCAAAAATATAATAAGGAACTAAAAAGAGAATATTCAAAAGAAGAAAGACAAATGACCAATTGTATATTGAAAAAGCATTCAACATCCTTAGCCATAAGGGAAATGAAAATCAAACCTGCTTCTCATCCTAATTAGAATGGCTGTCATCAAGAAAACAAATGACAAACAATGGAGGCAAGGATATGGAGAAAGGAGCCCTTACTGCTGTTGGCAGGAGTGTAACTGGTGCAGCCACAATGACCATCAATGTGGAGGTGTGTAAGAAACTGAGTATAGAACTGTCATATGGTCCAGCTATACCACTCCTGAGTGAATCCCAAACAGCTCACATCCTACCTCAGAAATACTTTGAAATTGATGTTTATTCATCAATGATGTTATGCTTTGTTCATAACATCAAGGAAACAGACTTGGTTGGGATGCCCATCAACATGAACAAGGGTCTGAGGGACATAGGTAGGTTAGGAGACTGAAAGTAGGCTCTCTGATAAGGCAGCTGCTTGGTTTTGGAAGATATTACAAAGAAACCATTACTAGAAAGGTGGGGGTGGGGCTTAAGTATACACACACACACACACACACACACACACATAGTGTGTTGTGATCATAAAAAGAGAAAGAGCTATAAAGTTCTGGCGGGGTGTGGGGGTGCTCCGGCGGGCCCATGCTAAGGCATCCTGTTCCCCTGAGGGACCAGACACACATCGGTATAGAATAGAATAGATTTTATTTAGGGCATGGGGAGGGGAGTTAAGAGAGTAGTAGAGGCAGAGAAAGGCAGAGAGGAGGAGAGAGTAGAGAAGCAGGCCATGGCCACCTGGAGAGAGGGGAAGGGAATGTGGAGCAAGGGTGCAAGAGAGAGGCAGGAGCTAAAGTGGGTAAGAGGAGGGGCCAAGCAGCCCCTTTTATACTGGGTCAAGCCTACCTGGCTCTTGCCAGGTAATTGTAGGGAAGAGCATACCTGGCTGCTGCCATGAACTGTGGGGGTGGAGTTTATACAGAATACCAACACTGTGTGCATGGCAGGGTGGGGCTGGGGAGGAGTCCTATTCAGCTTCTATTTCCACTGGGAATAAAGAGGGTGGTGGATCCTTTTCCTTTTGGGTTAGGGGGTGGATGCCTTCATCTCAGAAGGCTGGACAGAGGTTTCTCCTTGGGGAACCAGGGCAGAGGCTTAAGCCACCTCTCTAAGCCAAGACCCCTTGGAACCACTTAACTTCCCAGGAAGGAAAGGGGAGGGGGCAATTCCCTAGTCTGTAGACCTGGGAAAGGTCCATATGGAAGCTCACTCCTTTGCTCTTGGCCACTTGAGCTGTGAGTAACTAAAGTGTAGGCACCTGGCAGTGGTTGTCTGGGGGAAGGGAAATCTTGCTCTTTTTGTTTTATTATTATTATTATTACTATTATTACTATTATTTTTAATTTACATTTCAAATTCTATTCTCTTTCCTCATTTCCCCTCTGAAACCCTCCCCCACCCCATCCCCCTGCTCAATAACCCACCCACTCCCACTACTTTTTGTTTCTTAATCTATTCTAGCACCGAGGCAAACATCAGGAGTTTTGACGTTTTCCAGAGCAGAGAAAAGAAACTGATACTCAGCCTTTCCTAGGGTTCAAGGTGGGGAGGGGAGGGCCTAAGATGCAAATGAGGGAGGCTGGGATTGAGCTGGGAGCGCATGTTCTTTCTGTCTCTGAAGCTGGGCATCCTCAGAGGTTTTGGCTGTTTGTCCTGAATCCACATGGCTTCTGTGGTGGCAGCGCAGTGCTCCCGCCACCTATCCAGCTCCTCCCCTATGTTCACGTTGTACGTGCAAAGCTTTCTGCTGGTCTTGCAAAAGTCACCGGACTCTGAAGGTCCCCAAACTGATAGAGTGGGGGAAGAAACTGGCTGTGAGGCTCAGCAGCAGGAAACACGCTTTAAACACAAGGCCCTGGGTTCCACCCCCACCCCCTGCCCTCCAGCACTACAATAGCCAAATCGTAGAGAAAATGGAGCAGACCTTCAGCCACCCTATCATAGAGTCATCTATTTGCTGATTTCTGAATGAGACTTAAGAGTTTTCCCACCAGATCTGGGACGCTCGGGGCAGTTTGCAGAGGCCCAAAGCCAGGTGCTGTAGAAGCTGTTGCCAGTAACAGCTAGAGGCAAAGGAGGGGTCAGTTTGCTCTGGGTTGGAGACTGGAGATGAGGGCTCTGCTGGGTCTTAGTGCCTGCTCGTTCTGCATCTCTAAGTTGGCTTTTTCCTGTTCTCTCCTCCTCACTGTATTTGAGTGGGGCACAAGAAAGGAACTGGATGGCATGACCTCTCCATGACATGGTTAAGACTTTTATTGTAGATTTCAGAGAACAGCCAGAGGCATCCGGAAGAGGCCAAAGCAGAGAGAGAGAGAGAGAGAGAGAGAGAGAGGTAGACCAGGGCTAGGGAAGTTGGAGAGAGCGAGGGAGAGAAGAGTGGAGATAGCAAGATAACAAGAGATAGAGAACAGAGCAGAGAGGGAAGGGAGAGAGCGAGAGAGAGAGAGAGAGAGAGAGAGAGAGAGAGAGAGGTAGACCAGGGCTAGGGAAGTTGGAGAGCGAGGGAGAGAAGAGTGGAGATAGCAAGATAACAAGAGATAGAGAACATAGCAGAGAGGGAAAGGTGGAGGGGGATGGGGGGGAGGGGAAGCGAGAGAGAACGGGAGAGAGCGAGGGAGAGAGCGAGAGAACACAGAATAACAAGAACAGAGGTAAAGAGAAGGATGAGTAAGAGAGGGACGCTGGGGGAGTTTAGGCATGAGGAGGAGGTGAGGAGATTCTGGGTGGAAACTTTGAAATGTATAACAGGTACTTTATACTGATGCGGAGGCAGCCTGGGGACCAGCATGGGCTTTGATAGGCTGACAGGTGCCAAGTGTAGCCTTCTGTGCCCAGAGGTAAGGGAAAGGGTTCCCAATTCACAGATCCTGAGCAGTGCTGGCTCTGATCCAACCACCAGAAACCCTACAACCCAGCTTCGGCTCATTTCTGGATATGTGGGCTGCCTTTTAGCGTTTGGGGAATCAGAGTCTCTTTTGGATCTGACATTCACTGTTGGCTTTTGTTTCTGTCCCATCATGCCTGGGACCCTATTTTTGTTTCCTTTCTCCTTGGCACTGTTTCCTCTAGTTGAGGGGAAAAAAGTGTTCTATATTCTCTAGATCACCGAGATCATTTATATTCTCATCACAGTTGCTCACAAGTTGTAAAACTGAGGGAAAAGGGAGTGGGTACTACAGAAGTTCTTTGAATGGTGGATACGGGCAAGATAATATTAGGAATTTATTAAGTATCTTATTGGTCAAAGAAAACACCACGAACAGGCATCCCTTCCCACTGGTCAATTAGGAAGGAGAGGATACAGGCATCTACTCCCATGTCTGTAAAAATATCCAGAGGACTCTGACAGAGGTGGAGGTGGGAAGGATCTGGAAGGTTCCGAGGTAACGTTTGTCTCTCTGAGTGGTCATCAACAAAGGTTGTCTGCACAGGTGCAGGGCCTAAACATAAACTGGAGGATAAAAAGAAGCCTGCAGTGGGGATAGCAATAAGAAAATTTACTAAGTCAACAGGGGAGAAAGTCTCCACAGCTGTGAGCAGATCCTGGCTGAGGGTGGAGAACTCTGGAATTTCCTGCTGGGCGAAGCAAAAGGGAGAGGCTGTTGTGGGCCCCTGTGTTTCTAAGCAGTTCACTGTAGGCATAATGTTATTGAGCATTGTGTAAATATTATCCTTGTATCACTCAAATGCTGATTTCTATGCCCCTATATCTAGTTGCAGTCCTTTTTCTAAGAAACTCCTGTCTCAATGTTGTGCGATGCTCCCTGAGTGGTTGACAAAGCTAGCTGATCAGCCAATGACTGATCAGGGAAGAGAACAGGGCCAAAAAGTGAGGAAGTGGGGCTTCAGCCACAGAAGAGAGTCCAGGAGAGACCCTGAAACAACAGCTCGAGCAGAAAAAACTATAAAATCCAAGTCTCTTGGGGATTTGGGCTGGGAGGTAGCCAGGTTAGCATAGAGGACTGAAATAGTGATACTGCTCAGTTGTTGTGCCCTTAAAGCTTGATAAATGAATATAGCCCCTTCTCAGTTATTTGGGAGCTAGCTGCGTTAAGAGGAAAACACAAACACTTATTAAAAATCCATTAACACTTCACAATTTCTTCTAAATGTTGTCAGTAAAGAAAGCACTTTCAGAGTAGCCCCTTGTAGCAATGGGTGAATTAAGTGTAACAGAAACCACTCACTCCTTCAAGGATAGGAGGACAAGAAAGGGTTAAGTGCTGGGGCTCTGAAGTCAGAATGCAATGTTCTAAGCAATGTTCTAAGCGCCCATGGTGACTCTCCTTCTAAGTTCTCATTTCCCATGGTTAAGAGCGACAGGGGCTTCTAGTTTCATTGCTGTCCTGTTCCTGATGCCTTCCCACCTCCAATGTCACCCCTTGGTCTGACCCTGGCTTGGTCCCCTGTGACCAGGGCATCTCTGAGGGTAGAGCGTGTTGTTATGCTAGCAGCCAAGAGCATCCCTAAGGATTTCCTCTGTGTGTGTTGCATTGTGGACTCTACTATTCCGATGTTCCTTGAGACTACGGCCACTTTTCCTCCTAATTGGGTACCCCCTGCCCCACTGGGATGGTTTCAGACATCTCCCTGTTGAGGAGCCACCATCTTTGTGATTAAAACTCTGGCCTCTTGGCTGTATAGTGAGGTACACTAGGACTAGGGGAGGTCGAGAGGAAGATCCAGTTTCTGTTGAAACATGGGCAGAGTTGTGGGCAAATAGCAGTGGCCTATGTGCAGGTGCAGACAGGTCTGAAACTTTGCTGGGCCGAGTCTGAAAGGATTGGTGAGCTGCATGTAACCTGTTCCAACTGGGCGACACTAGACTGGATGCCAAGTCACAGGAGTGAGGCTTACATAACCAGGCACTGTCTCCTCGAAAGGAGTGATGGGCACTAGAGGAAAAGCTGAGAGAGCCAATACTGCTGGTCAGCTGTGGCTGATTGTGGACCAATAATTCTAATCATTTCTCTGGGAGTTCTGCCAATGACAGGTCAAGAATTTCTGGATTAGTAGGCATATGGGGCCCCTAATGAGACAAGCTGAATTCTAGACTTCTTAGAAGCTACTTAGGATGCTTCTTACTCATAATATTCCTTAGCTCTCCCTGGCAGGCCCTTGACCATTTGTACAACGGGCTAATGGGCTAAAGCCTTCTTACCTCTTGCTTCTGGCTCCAGCTCTATAAACAAGACTGAGTTACAGAGCCCTGGAAATGCCTTAACCTTGGAGTTAACCTTGGGGCTTCTGGAGCCTCTCAGCGTTCCTGTAGTTTAAACATCACACGGAGACATAGAAAGTGGTTCTGCATTCCCAGGAGAGGTAGCATTGAATGTCCTGGATACAAATACAGCTATATGTGACCTGAGCTCCAGTCCCTGTGGAGAAGGACAAGATAGCCCTAAGGAAGACTAAGGAACAAACTACGAGATGGCAGATGTGGTTGTGGGAAGTTCACTCCTTAGTCTAGCCTCTCCCTGGGACAGACTAGACAGCACTTGCTGGTTCCTGTTGTGAAGCCAGAGAAGGCCTGGCGGGTTAGAGTCTGTGGCTAAAAAAACAAGCGACCCCAGCTCAACGTTTCTGATTTCAAGAATCCTCCAAAATTATCATCCAGCTGCTCCTTAAAGCATATTCAGTTTTTTAGGTTGTCAAGTGCGTGCGCACATACACACACAGAGAGAGAGAGAGAGAGAGAGATAGATAGATAGAGAGAGAGAGAGAGAGGCTGACTGCAGATACAGGCTGTCAAGAAACTGGTCACTACAAGTCTAGCCTAGAGTCTTAGGTTAGATGTTGGTAGATAGGTAACTTCTTTTGGCTTTATGCTGCTTGATCGTGGGGTTCACTCACCTGTGTACCTCATAAAGCTTTAAGCATCTAAAAGGAAACAATATTTTGTGTTTCTTGTCAATCACTGTTCCCAATGTACAACCCAATTGATGATGAAACTCTTCTGGGCAAATCTATACTGATTATAAGAAGGGCAGCTGCTTCAGGTCCAGCCAGTTGTCACTGGATCCAACAGCAAGGCTCCCAACTCATGTCAGCCACTAGGCTCAGTTTTATAGACGAACAAATGCCTGTGTGTAAATAAATATTCATGTGCTGTTGAGCTCATTTGGGAAGCGGACTCTGGAGATCACATTTGGCCCAAACTTTAGACCCAAACATGTTTGTCTCAATGTCTCCCAAAGGGCCCCTTTTCTGAGTCAGGCTGGCCCCTGACTCTGTGACAATGAGAGAGAACAATAAAACAGCCAAAGAGTGAAGTCATGGTGACTCATTTCTCATGATATAAAACTTCACGACTTATATTCGTTCAAAACCAAAGCACAAATATGGCAGATCATTCTCTATACCCTATAAAGAACATCTTGCGCTGTCTTAAGGTTTACTTGGAAAATTGCCAAGTCTTGTAGTTTGACAGTATGTACAAAGGTCCTATTATGCATGTGTAGTTCTCCAGGAGAGGGGCTGCAGATACAGACTGAAGGAGAGGTAGAGGGACGTAGGAGACAAGGAAAGCAAGACGAGGCTCTCTGAGGTGGTAGCTTCTGGTTCCCAGAAGACATTATGAGAAGACATGGCCTGAAAGCATGGGGTGGGTGTCTAGACAGGACTAAGAGGAGGAGGTGGAGGACCCAGCAGCCTTATAAAATACCCAAGCCACAGTCCATTCCAACCTTATGGTGCCTCCCATCCTGGGGGTACGTTGCATGGTCTTCTGTCTTTATGTTCAATATGTTGTCCCATCCAGCAAACAAACTAGGTGATACCCCAGATGACCACCATCAGCACCCCAATTGCAAACTGACAAATAGGTAAAACAGGGTAGATACAAAGACACAATGGAATTTCATGCATCTCTAAGGGAAAATGAGGTGTCAAATTTTGCAGAAAAATGATGAAACTGGAAAATATTGCAATAGCTCATTTAGGAAATCACATATAGATGGTAGCCTCTTTTATATACATACACAGTGTGTGCAGTACACAGTGTGTACAGAGCCCAGGAAAGTAGAAAGGGGCCCATAGGATGGAGGAAGGAGGGTTCTTTAAGGTGTGTGTATGAATATATGAGTATGTGCACACAGTGCACGTGTGTATGTGTGTGTGTGTGTGTGTACTCCCACACTCGCTCTGTGTGTGCATGTATGTACTAAAGTGTGTGAGATACAAAAGAGGAAGTGGAAACATTCAAGTAGGGCTGGGGTCAGGGAACCGAGGGAGAGGAAAATGAACTAAAAAGATATGCATGGAAAAGCCACGGGAAATCGGATACTTGATAATCTAGTTAAAAAATAATTTACAAGCGTGTAAAGGGAGGCACCCTCTGTGGGTGCATAGAGCTGATCCCCAAAGCTCTGAAGATTATTAAAGAAAATTCCTGCGCTAGAGTGGGTTATTTCCTGAGTTGTTGGCTGTGGAAGTTGCTAAGCTCCCCCGCCCCCATACCCTAAAGGCCATCTACCGGGTCCTACCACTTCAAGGTTCACCACTTCCCAACAATGCCGTGCTGGGGCACAACAAGCCCCGTAGCATGGGTTTTGGGGGGACATCCGTTTAAACTGCAGTACTCTGTGAAGGCTGAACCCATGTATTGTAACCTCGTCTTCCCAGAGTACTGAACACAGTGTTTTATGGACCACACTGACTAAAATACAGTCCTCTAGGTTAGTGGCTATCCCATACTTTTACAGATTTGAGAGGGAGAGACCTTCAAATGTGTGAAAGAGAAACACACACACAGAGACACAGAGACAGACACAGACACAGGCAGGCAGGCAGACAGACAGACAGACAGACAGACACACACACACACACACACACACACACTGTGCAGCAGTCAGCCGATCAGTGTATCACAGCATGTGCTGTGGACTCAGTTGAGCCTTTAGTCCCTAACTCAGCATGGCAGCTCACCTCAGCAGGGCACCATCATCTCGACACATCCTCACGTGCTGCTCCCCTTCACCCTCTTTCCCTTTAAGAACTTTATCTGTCCCCACCCCCCCCACCCCCTTTTTAAAGTCTCCTGCCTCTCCAATCCTGTTTTAATGATGGCTGTGTAGCTCCCAGGGATTCTGTCTTGGCAAGCCACAGACACTTTGCAGACCCCTGCACCTCCTCTTTGGAAACGTGGCACAGAGGGGTCTTCTGCAATGCCTTGTAAACACTGACAGAGAGTCTTTTCAGTTACTCTTTAATGCATTATCCCACATGCGATGGGCTGTCAGGAAAGAACCTCCTCCAGCCTGGTTTACAGGGGTCAGCCTGGCACAGGGTGACAACTGGAAGAGGCTGGCAGTGAGACTTGAGCCTCCTCACTGTGGGTGGCCTGGAAAGCCCAACCATGACCTGGAGACAATTTTTTTTTGCAATGGCCACGATGTCTGCTTGTGCTCCTGGCCATCGATTCAGAGGAAAGGAACACGATGGAGGTTTGAAGGTAGCCACATTCTGGGCTGTGTTGAGCGAGACGAAGGGAGGAAATAGTAATTATGAAAACTGGTTTTGCTCCATGACCCTGAGAAAGCACTAAGTACCATACATCAGTGGTATCTATGCCAAGGTAAGTAACATTAGAATCTTATCTCAGGGTGAAATTCAAAGATTCTTGGAGGTCACAAAAGTTTGTTATCAGCAAAGAGAATGTCACCATCCGTGGAAATAATGCAACTAGACCTTCAGGGCCCAGGCATCCTCTGGACACCCTTGAGATGTACTGTAGTAAAGAATTGCAGTTACTGCTGCTTAGAGATCAAAACTGAAATCCTGCAACTGCCAGGCTGTGGTTATCCAAGTATTATTTTAGTGGGTGGGGTGCCCTGCTCTTGCTTTAGCTCACACCTTCCCCTGGGTATCAACAAGCGGCATCACACAGAAATCCTGATCCACCTTAGTGCTGCCCAAGCTTGGATGAAGCCTCCCTCTCAGGTCCTCCTGCAGGCAGCCTCCACTCCTGAGCTCAGATTGCATTGCACTGTTTTATGATGGTGCTCACGCCATTTGGGCCCTTTGACGTTAAATGCTATGCTGTAGAAAAGCTCGCCCACCTGCCTTCCTCCAAGCTTCCTAGCTTAGGCTTCAGGGCTGCATTCTGTCGTCAGCTGCTTGCGAGCAGCTCTGAAAATTTTCAGCTTCACACATTAGCAGCTGCATTTGCCCTGGGTTTTGTTTCACATAGTGGAGGCCTGAGTAGATTTGTGTCCTTGTGTTCACAGAGACGGTGATACGCTCGAACGAACGGGTTTCTGCATATACAGGAATCCCCAAGGAGCGTAGAGAGGCTGTGAGTCATAGCTCCTCACCTATAAATGCAGTTTTGCCAAAGAGCACTGTCTTGGCCGGGAGGCAGAGGCTGGGCAGATGTTTTGTTTTTAACTTGCGTGTGTCTTATGGTAAATACTGTTTTCCCTCCTTGATTTTATGTAACACTTTATGTTTTCCAGACCTCTTTCAACTGTTACCTCATTTCATCTTCTAAATAGCGCTGCAAAATAAATAGTTATCATCTCCATCTGATATGTGGAGAAATAAACTTCAAGTTCATTTAATATGATGCTTGGCAGACGTTAGTAATGAATACCTTTGAACAATTCTGACAGAGCCTGAGTCTGGCCTTTAAATTATTTTTATTATAGTGCAACAACATACACATGTATAAATAGGGGCGAGAGCCACTCGTTCCACATACTCACGCCATTACACCACTAGGAAAATATTTACCAGTTAGATGCAAACAAGCAAACATTGAATCTGACAACATCCATCACACGTGTGTGGTGGGTGATGTGTCCTGGAAACTAAACTGCTTGTGTTGGGCCTAATTGTCGAGGGAAGCGGCCACTTTTTGTGTCATTTGTCAACATGGCTCCTGGGTACATTGAAATCGCTTTGCTTGCCGCAGTCATTCTATTTTAACTTAACCTGCTTTTTAACCACAGAAGGTCCAACCACATCAAGTGTATAAATCAAATGCCACGTTGAAAGTCATAAAAAAGGATCAAATGACAACCTCTTCATTGTATAGTGGCCAGAATGATTTCTGTGATGAATCACTAGAGGTTGGCACAAAATAGAATAGGATCTGATCAGTGTATTCCACTCGTGAGACGCCAGTGCTCTGAACTGTGGCTCTGGCTTGATGCTTCTAAGCTCTTAATGTGACGGTTAGCTTTATTGTCAACTTGGCTGGGGCAGAGAATATCCAGAGAGTCATTAAAAATACCAAAATTATTTCGATGTGTCTTTGATGGTAGAGGAGATTACCATTCGAATCGGGGGAGAGACCAGAGCAGATGGTCAGGCCAGTGGGCATCCTCCAGGTTGTTTAAGCTCTGGGAAGAACAAGATGGCGGAAGCAGCAGCAGCAGCAGTTCTCGCTTTCTGCTTGAGCTGAGACATCCATTCTCAAGTCCATGCGCAGGACTTCCAGCTTCCTCCTGCTTTCCACCCCCTCTTACTTCTTTGACCTCTGTTAGGCTTTGTGGCTCATCAGCTTCCAACAGCAGATTTGGGGACTTTTTTAGCCTCTGGAAGTCAATTAGGGAATTGCTATGATAAGTTGCTCATATTAGTGCTAATACATTATCTATCATCTATCTGTCTGTCTATCTATATCTATCTGTATATCTGTCTGTCTCTGTCTGTCTAGCCATCCACCCACCCACCCACTCACCCACCTACCAACCTCTCTTTTCTTAGTTTGACCTACACAACTACTATATTTCTCCACTTGAATTAATTTTGGTAGCAAACACTTCTAATACCCTGACGTCCATGTTTATGGAAATCTGTTCATTCCATAGGAGCCCAGCGCTTCCCTTTGGGTCTGAATGGTACTCCCCTTCCTCCCACAGCCATCGCTTATTCTTCTGTCTCACTTTGTCCGGGATAGTAATCATTTAGCAGTTGCACGTTGTTTTCACGCTAGATGAACAGGGAACATCGTAATCATGGTGACTGAGATGGATGAAGCATCTTGGTTCTGGGGGAATTCGAAGTGAGAGAGCTCTGTAGAACGTGTATCTGGACTCACCAGAGTCAAGGCTCTCTGTTAAAGTCCTCGCTCTCTGACATGCTGGAGGCTTTCAGCATTAGTTGATTGACACAATTTTTTTTTTGTTCGTGTTCAAAGCTTCCAAAGCTTTAGAACTTCTGTGATTCAGTTCGTCTAACGCAAATCTCTTAACTTTGCGGTAAAGGAAATTGAATCTTAGAGAAATTAAACAACTCGCCCAAGCAAAGTTCCGCAGCATCAATTTATTTTAATACCAAAATGTTGGCAGCATCAATAATCAGTTCCAGGCCTAGAGGGCCCTGTGTTAATCAGAGATGTTCCATTTTCACGTCTCTGTGACGCCTGGGAAAGCTAAAGACTCTGCCCACATCGTGATTGTTCTTCAAAGGTCTGCAAAATGGATTCATATTACTTGCTATGATTTAATATTTATTTTCTAACAAACTCATTCTACATCACCAAAGTGGGGGGGGGGTCTTGGGTCATAGTTAGCAGACACACAGTGGGTTAAAGACCAAAACCCATCTTACTTGTCTGGCTGAGCTCAAAATCAAATGTTTGAAAGAAATCCTATCCTCCTCATAAACCTGTAGCAGCAGGACAGACAGACAGACAGACAGCGATGATGTGAACCAAAGACAAACTGCAGGCGAGCAGAACACCCACTGACAGGGTAGCTTTTCTTCACAACTTCACATGCCAGATCTGGGGCTGATGAAATGGATGGTTTGGGGCCACACATGATGTCTGTTGTCAATACAACATCTATAATCTCAACTGTTTGTGAACTTGCTGTCTTGGCTGCTTTCAGGCGAACAGAGCAGCCTCGCTGGAGTAAAGACTACGTTGTCCTCAAGGGCTGATATATTTCCTATCTGGGCTATCACTTAAAGCATTTGCTGAGTCTTAAACTCGATGTGTTTCTTAACCTGGGGCATGTGGCGATCTCTAGACAGACTTGAAATTCCACTGGGATGTTTCTCAATGTTGTGTTTTTATATTTTATATCTGCAATAACCAGGGTTTTAAAAATGAGCATAAACTTGCTCCATGCTCCTTGAATAGCCACCCAGCACTGGGTACGGTGCCTTGTGTTGCACCGTCTCTACCTGAATCTGAGTGATGGTCGTGTTAGAAACACGAGATAGAAAAAGATAAAGACCTCACAAAAAGCTAAGCCAAGTCCCTTTGAGAGCATCCAAGGCTGTGTTTGCCGCCTTATTCATGACTTGAAGGCATCTATCTATCTGCCCTTGAGCTTAGCACTGGAAAAAAAATGTAGGGTTTTTCTCTACTCCCAAGGAATTCTTTGTGGTGTGGCTAAGTCCACTTTCCCTGCTCTAAGGGAAGGAAGGGCAGATTTTTGCTGGATGGGAGACCGATGCAAGCCATGAAACTTTCAATTGGGCAGAGTTTTCTTACTTCTTCCACGTTCGTGCCTGAGTTTTCCCTGAAGTGGTCAGCGGCTGCTTTTTATTCTATCTGGATACAGGAATTTCTCCTCTTCACTCCCAAACAGCACTGTGGCTCTCAAAGAGAATGTGAAGCTGGGCTTCACCATCCATTTAAGATAGAATCCTTGAGTTAATTATGAACTCTTGGTGGTGGTGGTGGTGGGGTCTATATATAGAGATCCAATCTAGTTCAAGAAGTAAGATGGAGGAGATCAAACCAGACAGGCATATAAAAAATCTGGGGTCAACAAAGAATAAAAGTGACTGCTACAAAGCGGGGCTTTTGAGGGAAGAAAGAAGAACCTGATTTATAAAACTTGAAACCCAGGGCAAGGCAATCGAAACACTGACTTCTCTAAAGTACAAAAATTCATGTGATATTTCAAGCCAGGTACCTATTTGGAAAAGCTGACATTTAGCCTTGTGTGGCCAAGATACCATCTCTGGTTACAAACTGTAGTGTTCCTTTTGGGAAGAATTACTTAGCAGGAGACAACAAAATGATTCATATCCTCACACCCAGTAATTGTACCTCAAGGAATTCTCTTCTCATGGAAACAGTGTGTGACAGTTTACTCCATTAATCCCATCACTCCATGCAAGAGGCAGAGACAGACACTTGCGATTCTAAGGATAGCCTGGTCTACATAGAGAGAGATCCTATCTTTTTATTAATTGTAGGACAGTGGTTAGTAGTAAATTATACTAGTCTAGTCTTATAAAACTATTAAATCAAATAATTATAAAGAACATGTACACATATTAGGGAATGTGCTATCATGTAAAGCTAAGCAAAGGAGCATGTTTGTTCAGATATTGCATATGAGGGGTGGTATGGAAGGAGAAATAGTTTAACAGAAAGTCTGATTGTGTTAATTGGCTTTCTGCCACTTACAAATGGGGGGGGGGGGGTTCGGCCAGAGAGGAGGAGTGAGGTTTGCTCGGGCTCTAGTTTCAGTTCAGAGTCACCTGGCTTGGCTGCCTTTGTCTGTGGTAGCATAGTTGTCGAGGGAGGACTCATGGTAGGCTGCTGGCTTCACAGTGGGCACAGGAGGAGCGGGAAGAACTAATAATAGTCCTTTTAGTGACGTCCCAGAAGCCTCCCTTCTTTCCACTCTGCCCCACCCCTAAAGGTTCTGTCACTTCCCAGTGGCCTCACAGTTTGCAACCAAGCCTCTAGCAGATGGACCTGTGGGAAACACTTCTAAAAATAGCAGGGACACCGTGAGTAACACTTGAATGCTTCCTCTTTGAGATGGATGAGGATAGCTAACTAATTAAAAATGCTGAACTGGAGAGAGAGAGAGAGAGAGAGAGAGAGAGAGAGAGAGAGAGAGAGAGAGATTGCCTAGCATGTGATTCCTAATACTGCCAAACCAAAACAACCAAATAAACAAAGACACAAAAGAGACAAAAAGTTCAGACAGGAGCAAAAATCAAGATAAATAAATAGAGAGATAAACATATAAATAAAGTACTTCAGAGGCCCTTTTGTGAACCCAGAGCCACCACCTATCTCTGCTGCACAGAAGTGCCTTGTCTTAAAAGCCCTTTGTGGCAGGTCCTATTATTGGCCCCATTTTTCAGATGAGGACTAAAGAGAAGAAGGAACTTGCCCATGCCCACATAGCTAATTAACGGCAGAGCCGGGAATGAAGCCAAAGCTCTGACTGAGGGCCACTGAGGCTGTTCCTTGGCAACCAGGCAGAACAGTCAACCCCTTAGAGACACCCCTCCCGCAAGAGGACTCTGGGGATGTGTAGGTGTTGGTGATTACATGAGGTTGAGTTTGCATTTTGCCTTTTCGTCGTACAACCCAGAATGCTTTTGATGAGAGGAAACTAGGAACAGACTTGTGGTACATACAGCAGCCTTAGGAGATCTGCTATCTCACAAGGATGTCACATCACACAAAGTCCAGAAGTTGGGCTGGCTGTGGGTTTGGACAGACCCTTGGGGTTGTCTTTCAAGCACATGACCAACCATATATCTTCTCTTTGCCCCTTCCTTTAGCCATCCTTGGCGTTCTCTCTCTCTGCATGTGTGCACACATGCATGTATATATGTGCGTATGTACACATGTGTGCAGAAGCCTGTAGTATGTAGAGCTGGAGGCTAACATTGGACCACTTCCCCTACCACTCTCTACATTCCCTGTCACTGAACCTGGAACGTATGTATTCAAGGCAGGCTAGCCAAGGAGCGACCTAGAGCCACACCTGTCTACTCCCTGGCGTGGACATGCTGCTTTTTGTATTGATATTGCAAGCTCTGGTCCTTATCCTTATGCGACAGGCCTTTATTGTCTGAGCCATCTCCCCCCAGCCCTTGGCACAGTATGCAACATACAGGTGTTAGAGGATGGAGAAGGGTCTCTCTCTCTCTGTCTGAGATGCTTCCAGAAGAGGGAAACTCTAGGACCAGTGATCTTGCTGAACGTGTTTTTCTTGGGACTGCAGAAGTCTGATTGTTTCCCAAAAGCACCGTGTTCATGGACACCAGAGAGACCACCGCCATGCTTTTCTTCTTATACCTGATTTGCCTGCATTTCTGTTTCCTCAACTGTGAAATGGTCAGTGCCTGACCAACGGAGGATGCCTAGTATTTATTAGTTGCACGCATCTTCAGTGTTCTTAGTGAAAGCACAGGCCTTTGTTCTCAGAGATGTAAACTGCAGTCTGCTTAGTTCCCTCTCCCTCCTGTCCTTAACCTTCGGTGAAAGGAATACAGGGTAATGAACAAGGTGCTGATGTGCTACAGATGTCAAGTGTTCTATTCCCGAACCTCTAGTCTTATCTGGAATCTTCCCCCCATTTCCTGTTAATACAGCTGTTAATAAAAATACAAACACCCAGAGATGTGGAGTCTCAGGGAGGTCAATTATTAAAATGAAAAAAATTTGAGTTTCATTGGAAATACATGATCTCATCCAGGTTTAAACTAAATGGTGTAATTTCTACTGCTCCTTGCCTCTGTTGGGTCTTTGTCACTGATTGTCTTGTAGGCTGTTTTATCCCTTTGCCTTCTCTGCATTATTATTAAGCTTTATTTATACTAAATGAAAAGACAATGGGGGCCTTTAAAATAATATTTTTATTCTTTAAAAGTTCCATGCCAGGCAGTGGTGGCACACACCTTTAATCCCAGCACTCCGGAGGCAGAGGCAGGTGGATTTCTGAGTTTGAGGCCAGCCTGGTCTACAGAGTGAGTTCCAGGACAGTCAGGGCTATACAGAGAAACCCTGTCTCGAAAAACCAAAACAACAAAAAAAAGTTCCATACATTTATGAAGTGTATGTTTATCTTATCCGCTCACTGCTACCTCCCTCCAATTTCTTCTACTTCCCCTAACTCCATCTCCCGAGTCCAGCTTCAAACCTTCTTTTCATCCTTAATTTTATTGTTATTAGTAACCGCTTAAGTTCAAATACCATTGCTTACCTAAGTGTGAGTGGGCAGCCTCCCACTGAGGCACGAGCAACAGACCAAGGGAGCCTCTACCTCAGCAGCCAGCGACTGCCAATGGCTCCTCTGATAGCAGCAGTAAGGCTTTGGGAAATTGCAAGATTCAAGCACCTAAACAAGTGTGGCTCTTTCCTCCCACAAAGGCAGAAAGCACACATATCAAGGGTATGTGTGTGTTTGTGCCCTGACCCACGTGTTCATGTGCTGGCTCCTTCGTGCCCATTGTGGCTGTATTTGTGCATGGAGCCTCTTTAGGAAATAATTAAGATGAACTGAATCTAACCCTATGGGATTTGTGTCCCTTTAAGAAGAGACACCAAAGAGTTTTTCCTCTTTCTACCGTGTGAGAGCACAGCAAGGCAGGTACCACGGGCTTATGGCGGTCAGGGAGTAAGATGCGATGGTCTGAATAAAAGCCGCTCTCTACAGGCTCATGTGTCTGAGCCCTTGGTCTCCTGCATTGGCTGTGCTGTTTGGGGGAGGTCTTAGAACCTTTAGGAGGTCCAGTCTTATTGGGGGAAACATGGGTTGGGGGCGGGCTTTAGGATTTATGCCTTTTTCCTATTTCCAGATTGTTCTCCCTGCTTTCTGCAGATGTGATGTCTTAGCCTCCTGTTCTGGCCACCTCTGCCATGTCTCCCCTGGGTGTACGGTCTCTCCCTCTGGAACAGTAACCCAAAATAGTCATTTTTCCATGAGTTGTTTTTGGTCATGGTGTTTATCACAGCAGCCTACACTGTTACGACATCCCAAGGTGGCTGATACAGTAGTTTCTTAGGTTCCTTCTCTGCGGCTAGTCCCCCGGGGAAAGTTTGTGCTAAGATCAGGCAGAGTTCTCCCTTGGGCTTTGTCTTCTCCTCTCATGTCTGCAACACAGCCATGTGACAAATGGATGGAGGTCATCGCTAGTTGACGTGAAAAGGGAGAAGCAAACTGCTTCCCAGAGCTGGTTTTCATGACTACAAGACAACTGCTTCCCTCATACAATCTTCCTCCCAGTTCTCAGCATCATGTTGATCCTACCACTGCTCTAGCTCCTTCTAAGTTATCAGGGGAAGTATGAATACGTTTCTTTGGTTGAGTGGACAAGTATTAACCCCGCTTGGCAGACTGAACCCTGCTGTGTTGTGTGTGTGTGTGTGTGTGTGTGTGTGTGTGTGTGTGTGTGTGTATGAGAGAGAGACAGAGAGACAGAGAGACCGAGAGACAAGCAGACGGTGACATGGTTCTTTGAGCCATCCTTTGGTCAAATGCCAGAGCAGTGTTCTCTGTTAGTTTTCTGTCCATTTCCTGCTTAATTCTCCCCTCCAGCTCTTACCTATTTATCACAGCCAGAAATCATTGAAAAGGTAGTAAAAACTATTTCATATTAAGCCAAATGAGTCCAACCTACAAGAATGTAGCAGCACAGTAATAAATCACTTGTGAATGTTGCTTGTTGAGAAGCAAAAATATTACACTTGCAATGTTTTAAAAGAAAAATATTACTAAAAATTCTTTCACCCAAATAGAATTGTCCTTACTTCTTGTTTTTTTTTTAAAGCAACTTCTATAGTTTCAAATCGTTGTAACCATAACACACATGTGCTTGCGAGTAATGATAGGCTATGAACATTCTTGAATTTAATAATCTCTATTTCAGTTGTTTGCTTTGGATTTCCAAAATGATAGTGGTTTGTTTGTTTAATTGGGTTTTATTTTGGCATTCCTAGATTTCAAAGCTAGTTTTCCAGAGAGGAGACTCGTACAGACTGTGAACTAATCTAGGCCACTATTACTGGGGCTAGCCCAGCCCTGTGCTCTCTCCTCCAGGACTCCAGGGAAGGGAAAAGGATGTTCCCACGTTGCATATTTAGGTGACCTTAGGGACACGCCCTGCTGATGTGATGTAATGAAACCTAGACTTCATTGGCAGGATTTAGTTGCATTGATTTATAAGCAAGTCCCAAGTTCATAGACTCATTCAGGGTCTTGCAGGGTAGACTTAACACTTCCATTCACTGTGTGGTGAGAGGGAAGACTGCGTGCCACAGCGGGATGTTTCTACAAAGCTGAGATCTGTAGGATTGCCAGGCCATGTTTCTTATGAAGACCAGTGATGCCCTGCCTTCCTCTCTTCAGTTTTCTTCTTACGAATGCTTTACCTGTACTGTTGTGAGATCCCCACAAAGCCCACACTAAAGGACTCCATACATTACCATCGACTTACCCTAAGACAACTGCCAAACCATTGCCCCAGCACGTGATATGCAGGCTGCTTTCGATTTAGGTAAAAGGGCATGGTTGTTTTTTAGGATTCCTGATCTACGCATTACACTGTTTGCACAGGTAGATGGGCGGATCTACAGTAGATCCTCGGTGTGTGCACAATTTTGGCGGAGCAATGAGAGGCGAGTGCTGTGCATGATAACAAATGTTTGCCACTGACCTGCCTTTGAGAGGTTTAACATTACTGGTTTTCAGGGCCGTGCTTGAACCGTGCCTTTGCTGAATACCGTTTATTTACTTAGGCTTCAAAATGGCCCTTCAAGGGGTGTTAATCAGCTCACTCCATCAGCTGGATTTCTTTGAGGAGGCAACCCTAAGTTTAGTCAGCAGTTTGAATCCCAGTAGTCTCATTTGCTGCTGGGTGACCTTGAATAGGTTTCTAAGCTCCTTGGCCTCAGTTTCTGTTCTGTGAAGGAAGGGACAGCAGAGTGTCTTACTGAGCAAAAACAACAAAATGATCCCATTAGCAGATCCGTGGCTCTGGCTTATCAGTTGCTGTTGCTGTTGTCTTCTTCTTCTGCCGTATCCTTTCTTCAATGACTACTCACTGTTCTCGTGCCCTTGGGCAGCACCCTGACCCCTCTTATCTCCACTGTTATTCAACCAGCCCCCACTTTACACAGCTGAGTCCCACAACCTCAAAATTCTGTTAGGAGTTCACACCCTCACCTCCCTAACTATTCAGCAAATTCCTAATCTTCCTTTAAAACAGAGCGCCTAAGGGTTTCTTTATCCTTCAAGTATCCTTTCCTCCGGCATCTCTGGGTGTGTCTGTATGGTGACATTCATTGCGCTATCTTCTATTGTCTATTTTCTGATAATTGGCCTCTAACAGAATCTGGGCCCTATGTGAATACAGATCTGTTTGGTTTGGTTTTACAGCTCCACTTGCAGTGTGGGTTTTGGGCATGTGGAAAGTTCTCTGATAAATATTTCTTAACCGGATGGATCTATATCTGTGTTACTCATCAGGCAAAGACTCAAATGGCCTGAAAAGTCACTTTACATGGCAAATATCTGCCACCATTGGGCTAGGTTAGGTTTCAGCAGCCCTGTGGGAGGAGGAGCTTATGTGGCCGTGGTCAACTTAGGAGGTGCACACTGTGGAATTCCCAAATCCGCAGACACACTCACCAGTCATGGTTCTGAATGACACCCTCACTTCAAAGGACAGAGTTGCTAGAGGCTACCGTGCTCAGCTGCACATGGAAAGCATGCTGGGGACAAGCCCCAGAGAGGAATCCCTAAATTATATGGGTGGTGGCTGCAACGGAGGAAGTGATTAATCTCCCACAAGGAGAGTTTTGAAAGTGATTGCATTGACTCTGATGATTAAATTGTGATGTAACTGTCTAAAAAAAAAAAAGAAAAGAAAAATAGATAGGTGTTTTAGCACATCACTAGGTTCAGGGATATGGGGTGTGCCTAGTGGGGGTGGGGCTTGGAATAGCTAAAAGTTGAATTCTATAGCAGACAGGAACTGGCTTGAGAGGTGAAAGGGATGCGACTTGAGCTAGCTAAACTCTTCTGTGGTAGGCAGGAGTCAGCGTGAGAGAAGGGGGACAGAAAGGGCTGGGGACTTCTTGCTCCAGGTCTCTTCCTTGCTAATCTACTAGGGTCTGACTTCCTAAAGATGTCTCCAGAACCTGTCCAAAATGATACCAGCAGTTGCGGATGAAGACACTAACCCACGAGCCTGGGACGGTGAGGTGCTGTGGACAGCAGAGGAAAACTTCTAAAGACATACAACAGCTGGGAACCCTTCAATTCTCAGCAGCCAGGAAAGGGGCGCACTATGTAGTAACACCTCTGGCAGAATACCTCTGCACATGTATGGGTCCAGTAAATGTCTTCTCTTGGTGCCTACCCGTGCCTGGATCCTTGGTCCTTTGGAAGACGTGGTTCCCTCCAGTGAGCTGTCTTTAGCTTCCCCAGTATAGGGGGAGCCCTCTACTTAAATAGTGCAGACACTTTATCTTTATCCTACCTGATGGGAGCCAGATTTCATTTCCATTTGTTTCCTGTTGCACCAAGTGTGGTAGCTAGTTCATAGGGGTTCATCGTATACTGAATGTTCAAAGATGCTTCAGCCCAAAGGCAAAAGGCTTTAGCTGCAGATCCATGTATCTTGTGTATTGCCTGCCCAGCGCTCTTGGGTTATCGGACCCTCCCTAGCTTGGCAATGTCCTTTGGGATTGTTTTTTCTCCGATAATGAAGATAACCTTTTCTGTGTCGCTTTGTGTGCTTCTAGCACAGGTTCCCCCAGTAAAATAATTGTAGCAATTCCATCCAGGAGGCTTTGAGCTGTCCAGTGTCCAACTTCCCAGATCAGTGTCGGGCCTGCGAATTTAGGCCTTGAGTGATGTATTTGACGTGCTTATGAATACGTGCATCTGCTGTGCTGTGGCCTGCAGCCAGGCTGCAATTCCGAGCCTGCCTTCTGGACTGTGTTTTTTGAGAAGCCCCGCTTAGGAAAGCTTGCCAATGGTTCACAGTAGAGCCGAGTAGCAAGACACCGAGGAACTTGCTTCGTGGAATCTTCTTTTGTCCTTAAAAGTGCCTGGAGATTGTCTCTGCTAACACACTGAAGGATATGTGTGTGTGTGTGTGTGTGTGTGTGTGTGTGTGTGTGTGTGTCACACACCAGGCTATCAAGGGCTTGAAAAGGCTGTTTTGCACTGTGGACTGTGACTTGCAAGCCTTGGCTTGTGGGTGTTTGGGACCAGAGCAAAGAGTGGTGGGGTCAGAAAGGAGTTTGTCTTCTGGCCAAGGACAGCATTTTTTTTTTTCTGTTCTTTTGAAAGAGTTATCTAGGACAGCATGTGCTATACCATGCTCAGCCACCTGATATGTCCTAGGCTGGTTGGATTCATGCCTGACCCTGTGTATTTTAATCAAGCCTGATTCCCTTGAAAAGGTTCCTGGTGGATGGGGAGATGGGCATCTCAAAGCCCCTGTTGCTGATGTGGCAACAGTGAGTTTTTATAGTCAATACCTGAGATGGGCCGAGGGTCCCACCATGTGACTTACTGAAATGAGTTTTAGAACAATAGTTAATTCTGATGCTTTCTCCCCGTGAGGGTCTGCACTCAGGTGTTTTCTTTGAGCTAAGCTACTTGCTGGCCAGAGACAACCAGATAGGTAACCTGGGTGCCCATTTGAGACCAGTGCTATCCGTGATGTTGGATGTAAGTCTGGACATGCTGAGCAGGACATGGTCAAGGCCTTTTCTGAGCAGTTGATGCCAGGTTCTTCCCTGACACTTCATTCCGGTTCATACAAGATGCAATCAGCCAGCAGCCAGAGTCTGCCCACAGCACCCGGCTTGTTTCTCCTTTGCCCTTTGCTTCTTGTTCTCTGCAGGGGTCTCCAACCCTCTGGTTGTCTGCGGTCTAAGTAAACCAAGGCACTGTTTGTGATTACTTCATTTTCTGAAAATTCCCATTTTGGCTCGGTCTGCATTTCTTGATTTACGCTCGTTAATTTCATCTGACTTGGCTAGCTCGTGTTCCCTTGGACATATGATCTTTATGAATAAAACATTCAAGGGCCAAATGTTTTTCTGTGAGGACTCCATGGGACACCACTGAGAGCTGACCTGGAGCATTGGAGCAGGGTCGGGCGGTGCCTCTCCCTCGGCCTGAGGACCAGGAAACAGCTGTGGTGTCCTGGGGAAAACCTCAGATCTAGACTTGCTTTAGAGTGTTTCTCCAATTAGTTAGATCCTCAACCACGCACACAGCTTTCCTGTCGTGTATGTGTGTGTGTGTGTGTGTGTGTGTGTGTGTGTGTGTGCGCGCAAGAGAGAGAAAGAGAGAAAGAGAGAGAGAGAGTGCACGTGTGTGTCAGATGGCATACTATGTACTGCTCACATTCATAATTTTGGTGTCTCTGTCTGATAGTGGATTACATAGCCCTGTCCCATGGTGCCAGGCATGGTCGTGTGAGTTTTGGCATCCCTCACTCTCGTGGAAAGATTGTATTCCTGCCCCAGTCACGTCAGACTTGGCTATGAGATTTGCTTGGGCTGGCAAAACGTGAGTACAGGGAATTGTGCCACCCTTGTTGAGGCACTTTAAAAGTCACAACATGGCCCCACTGTCTCTCTTTCTCTTTGTTGTTGAGTCTTAGAACAAAGGAGAGTTTTTTAGAAAGACTGTAGCCGAACCATGAGTATTGATAAGATGTCAACCTTTGCTGAGGTAACCGCTGAAATGTTCAGGTTGTCTGTTACTGCAGCAACATCTGAACAATACTGTTGTCAATGGCTCGGTCTGCCTGATGAGCTTTCCTCTGTGAGAGGTAGTTAAGAGGTGAACTTAAAAATACATTGTAGAGGCCCATTGGACTTGCAAACTTTATATGCCCCAGTACAGGGGAACACCAGGGCCAAAAAGGGGGAGTGGGTGGGCAGGGGAGTGGGGGTGGGTGGATATGGGGAACTTTTGGTATAGCATTGGAAATGTAAATGAGCTAAATACCTAATAAAAAATGGAAAAAAAATACATTGTATATCTACAACACACCAGATACTGTGTCCTGGGCAGGCCACACATATACTTGTATATGTCATAGAGCCTTGTCCTCCGAAGAGCTAATGTAGAAGAGACAGAAATTTCTATTTAAAAAGATGACGTCAATTAAGATTTGATTTCTTCTAGAAAACATGGAGAGAAACAATTAAGAGAGCAAACCTGGACAGTGGTGTAGGTGCTGGGCAGGTGGGTGTGACCCCTCGCTGTCTGAGTGGCTCCTTTTTTGCTCCTTATCCTGACAGATTGAAATGGCTTATTCAGGGCTGGGGATGCAGCTCAGTTGGCAGAGGGCCTGCCTGTTGCGCATAGAGCCCTGGGCTTGATCCCTAGCATCCCGTGAGCAGGGAGTGGTGGTGCTCAGGTATCATGCCAGCACCCTGAAGACAGAGGCAGGAGGATCAGAAGAGTTGGAAACCAGCCTGGTATATCTAAGACCTTGTCTCAAAACAAAACCCAAACCATTTTCAGTCCCTAGTACTCACACCTTATTTCAGTTGTGCTGGTTGTTTGCAGGCATACAAGTAGTCGACGCCATAGCAGTAAGTTACCTAGGAAGAGGATCAAGTGTTGTGCAGTGTGATGGCCCGACAGCCAGGATGATTCGTCCTGTGGGACACAGCTGCTTCTAAACTTTAAGAATGGGGTTACCTGATAATTTGTGGAGATTCATGATGCCCTTGCTCTAATCCAGGCTAGCTTAGTTAGAAAGAGTTCCACGCACAGAACTTCATTAGGGACAGGGCTGGGAAGATGCACGGTGTCTTGGGGACCTGGAAAGGCTCCAGAAATTATCTGTCCCATCCCTCTTCTCTCTCTCTCACGGAGAATGGTCTAGGCTTTTCTCTTGATGTTGCCTTTGGTGGCAGCCTCTGACACTTTCAGCCTCCTCTGATTCTGGCGTGTCCCTGTGCTGACTTGACCCTTCTCTACGTGACCGTCACCACTCATTTTATGTATCAACTTGATTGAACCAGGGCTGCCCAAACTGATAACCGACGCTGTTCGGGGTGTTTCTTTGGGCTGTTTTCATATCAGGGCTACAGTTTAGAATCGGACTGTCTCCCAAGAGCTACTGTGTTAAAGCTTCTTAGAGGTAGTGCTGGACTCTCAATAGGTAAGACATAGCCAGAGAAAGTTAAGTCGTTGGCGGAATGTCCTTGGGAGAGGATAAGGGAAACTCGGATTCTTCTAGTCCCTTTCTTTGCTTTTCAGCTGCTACGGGCTGAACAGGCTTCCTTTGCCACGGGCTTCTGCCATGCCATATCCTGCCACCACAGGTCTCTCACAGAAGGACTAAGTGACTGTTGACTATAAACCCATGACACAGAATAAACCTTCTTTTAAGTTAATTTCCACAGGTGCTCGTCTTAGCAATGGAAAGCCAACACAACTGAGTAAAGCAGAAATGTGTGTGTGTGTGTGTGTGTGTGTGTGTGTGTGTGTTTGGGTGTTTATCCCTGCTGATATATTGTCTCAATCAATTGAAACCCTGAATATAACAAAAAGGCTGGTCCTCCTCCTTGTAGAGCCTGACAGCCCTGTAAATTACAGACACTACTCTATCATCAGTCCTCCTGGGCTTCCAGCATCCTGCCTGTGACGCCTAGGACTTGTGGTCTCTATAATTGCATGCGCAAGTTTCTTGTAGCCCCGCCTTCTCTGTTGACTGATATTCTCTCTCTCTCTCTCTCTCTCTCTCTCTCTCTCTCTCTCTCTCTCTCTCCTGGGAACAATTATAGATGCAGTAGTTGTATGGCTTGTGGTATTTTCCAGGTTTCAACCCAACCTGTGGGAGAAGCTGCTCTGATTTGGTCCGACAAAGTGACTGTAGTTGAGTCAGTGCTGGGTGGAGACCCTCTGGCCCATAGCACAGGACCCACACTCAGGCAGGGAAGGAGCAGGGTTCCATTCTCTCTCCTTGCCTTAGTTAAGATTTCTATTGCTGCCATGAGAACACCATGGCCAAAAGTCAAGTCCTCGCGGGAAGGGGTCCTTGGGCTTACACTTCCACAGCACTGGTCACCACTGAAGGAAGTCAATCCAGGCAGGAACCTGGATGCAGGAGCTGACTTAGAGGCCATGGAGGGGGGCTGCTTACTGACTTATTCTCCATGCCTTCCTTGCTCAGCCTGCTTTCTTATAGAACCCAAGACCACCAGTCCAGGGATGGCACCACCCACAATGGGCTGGGCCCTCCCACATTCAATCACTAATTAAGAAAATGCCCTACAAAGGCTTGCCTGCAGCCTGATCTTGTTGGAGGCATTTTCTTTATTGAGGCTCTTTCCTCTCAGATGGCTGGAGCTATGTCAACAAGCCAGCCTGCATCCTCCTAGCTAAAGCAACTCACCGTCCCTCTGCCCACCTAGGAAGAGGACTTGGAGCGCCAAAGACCGCTGCGACGACGTTTGCATTTCCTGTGCTGTTTATCGACAGACCCATAACCTGAACTGGGTCCCCTCTGACCTTTGCATCTTTTGATTCTAAAAGGCCAGAGATTGTACCATGGAGAGCTTATTCTTGCAAATGTTTGAAGGTGCACTTATAAGGGACATGGTATTATGTCGCTATCACCCTCTCTGGAGCCAGGAGTGAGTAAAATGAGGGTTTGGCAAGTGACACTGGGCAAACGCCTTTCCCCTTACAGTGCCTCCATTTTTCTCTTCTATAGAATGGGTCTATATGTCATGCATCCTATGGGCTAGAGGTGAAGGGAGGTGGTGTAGAAAAGCCCAAGACCATTTAGGTGGATGTAAATGTTAGAGTTGTTCACACATCGCAGGATGGCATGGCACTTACTCTAACCCAACCCCTCCATTGCAAAGATAAGAGAGCAGAGACTCAGAGCTATGTTATTATCGCTGTGTGCATAAATAATGATTCTCACAGCCTTGCGGTTTGCTCCGGGCTGACCTTCTGTCCTCCACAAGGCCATTTGTTTTCTTAGCTGGGAAGGTTGGACTCCTCAGGCTGCCTCCCCTCTTTCTCCTTATAAGGCTTTTCTTTGTTTCTTCTGGGGCCCCTTACTGGACCCCCCCCTGGCTGTCTTCCCTTATAAGGAAGTAGCTGGCCGGCCAGCTGCTCTTCTGGGGCCAGATTTGCCAAGGGCAGGCATTCAGACCTCTAAGGCAAAGAGGGTTAAAAGTTATAGAACCGATAGAGAATTAAGCCCTGCAACAGGAAAGCGCCCATCACACGGGCATGCAGCCCTGTTGCCTGGCGTTTTAGGGGGTGTGCAGTTGGGCAGAGCCCAGCCTGGGATACCCGACAAACAGCTTTTGATCTAACGCCATACTGATTTCTGAACTCAGACTGCAGTGCCTTTAATGGCTGTTGGCTCTGATTTCCCAGGTTAATTTCCTGACATCTAAGGAGCTTTGTGTAGAGTGTGTTAACTTCCTGCCTTTTATGTCAGAGCCTGTGAACTGACAGAATCAGGGATCCAGCCAGGATAGCTGCGGGTGGGGCAAGCCTGGGAGACTCTCTCCTACTGTGGATTTTCCTTAGGCGAGCACTTACCCTTTAGTTGCTTTCCTTCTGATAAAAACACAATAGAAGGCTTCTTAAAGAAAACTGCTGGGGTGCAGTGAAGGGAGAGAGGGGTTGTCTAGTGTGTGGGTGAGAAAATCTTCAGAGACATTTTCTGCTGGTTTTGTGACTTTAGGAGTCTCTGAATAACGATTGAGGGGCAAACACTTCTCCCATCCCCACCCCCACCCCAACCCAGCTCCTTCTGCTAACTGCCTCCCAAGTACCAGTGGGCCCCAGCAAAGGTCTCTACCGACAGTCTCCTTCCCCTCCCCCTTCTCTTCAGGCCGTCCTTTATATTCTATTTCTTTGGCTGACAGCTCTAATTTATCAGGGTTCGCTCAGCAGTTTACCATGTGGGCAAGAGGGTCTAGAAGTTTCTAGACTACTGGCCTCTACCTCTTTGCCTCAAGTGGCCAAGGCAGACAGTCACCTTAAAAGAATGTTTTCTACTGTGCCAGATGTCGTAACACTCACACCTTTTTGCAGGGTGGCAGCTAGACTCTCTTAACACCCATGTCGCAAGCAGAGGAGGAAGGAGACCACGTGATCTCTTTTACTGCGCAGGAGCAGAATTCCCTAGTTCTAAAGAGGTTAGGGCCAGGGCCCTAGACTTCACCTTCTGTAAGCCCACGAGAGCCTGGGTCTCTCTCTCGGTGATTTTGCTTTGGTTTTCCCAGCCACGAAATGCCCCGTGCTCAGAGCAACTGAACACGTGGTCAGGCTGAATGGCTTCCTGAATGGGTACCCCGACACCGTCTATAGAAGCTGGGATGGAATTAAGGCGAGAAAGCCTGTTTCTCCTCTCCCATCATACAATGGGGTAGTGTCTCCCACCCTCTCGTGTGTGTGTGTGTGTGTGTGTGTGTGTGTGTGTGTGTGTGTGTGTGTGTGTGTGTGTATACTTTTGGGTGCATGGCACTGCTGGATGGAGGTTAGAGGACAACCTCAGGTGTGTTGGTTCTTGCGTTTTACCTTGCTCGAAATGGGGTCTTTTGATGCAGGCTAACAGGCCCGTGAACTTCTGGGAATCATCCTGCCTTCTTCACCCCTCTCGCCACAGGAACACTGCGGTTACACGCATGTGCGGCTTTACCACTCATGCACGGCTTTACATGTACTTTTAAGGTCTGAGTTCAGTCTCACATTTGCCAAGGGCTTTGCCCACTGAGCCATCTCCCCAGCTCTGGTCTCGCAATTCCTCGCAACTGGCTTATTTTTATTTTGCATGTCCCGTGTAGGCTACTACTACTGATTGCTTCAGAGGTTCCCAGAGTGGCTCTGTGGGCCCCTGATAGAAATTCTCCACCCCAGGACTTCCCATCTGAATGAGAAGCTCAGAGGTAGCCTGGAGGGATACCTGTTGTGATCTCTGGTGCTCAGGCAACTTTGCTGGGTTCTGAGGCCTCTCTACCAAACAAAGCTGGGTCCTGCCCAGTCCAGCATCCATTAGAGGTTAGCAGAGACACATGTTCCCGCTGACAATGCTCTTGGCCATGTCACCCCTGCCCAGCCCAGCTGTTCTTGTTTGGGGCGTACTTACTGTATGGATCTGGTTTGGGTGGAGCCAGGATCACCTCTCAGAAAAGTTTACTTGGAAAAAAAGACCCCAAAGTCAAACAACTGTCCTCCTGGGAATTGAAAACAAACACATTTTTGAGATTCTTAGACACAAACAACCCCAGACAAAATAAGGTCTTTGTGAAGGAACCCCCTCCGGCTCCGCAATTCTTTTTTGCTTCCCTGCCTTTGTTTCTGTGTCTGTCTTCAGTCTGTTTATCTGGCCTGGGAGCACACACCCTACGCTCCCAGCTCTTCGACCTTGATCCTTGCTATCAGTGACCTTGTGCTGTCAGCTCCGAAGGCAGCACAGATGGGTCCTGGGAAACAGAAAGAGACTTAAGTATAAATTGACTAGTATTCCCAAGGCCAGTTTGAAAGACCCAGAGCCCCTGGAAGGAAAGGCTTGGGGAGGACAAGAGGCCACATGGGACCTTGGTGGGGCAATACAGCCAGTGTAGTAGGAGGTGTCTTCAGGGAGGAGCCTAACTACAAAATCAGCAAAAAGACCCCCTAACCCAGAGGCCCATCTCCAGTCCTGACCCTGGCTCCCTAGTGAGCTTTCTGAGACTGTGGACTCCTCAGGCTAAGTCTGCGGACTCCAGGCTAAAAACAAGGGACCCAGGGAATGAGGAAGAAGGGTAACAGTGGGAAGTTTCCTTTGTGAGAAATGGGGGTTTTGGCATTTTGTCTAGGCTCCCGCCCCACAGTTACCTGGCAACAGCCAAGTGTGCCTGATTCACTATAAAAGGGGCTGCTTGCCCCCTCCTTGCTCTCTTCTTTCTTACTCCAGTTTTGTCCTCTCCCTTCTTACCCTGTCTCTCCATTCCCCTCACCCCTCTGTCCACGTGCTCATGGCCAGCTCCTCCCCCTCCCCCTCTCCTCCCCTCTGTGCCTATCTCTGTCTCTGCTCCCTCAGCTCCCCTCCCCGTGGCACGAAACTCTTCCAAACTATATCCTTAGTGTGGCTGGTATCTCAGGGGGGAAGGGATGCCTCAGCACAGGCCCACGGAGGCACCCCCATCCCCCACCCCACCCCTGACTGCACATCCACCACAACACAACAGGGGTGATGGGAGACCAGTTCCAGAACCTTCTTAAGACAGCTTGTGGTCCTAAAGCAGAGGTTTCCCAGGATGGGAAGAAAAATCTATATTTTTTTATCTTAATAGCCACAGGGTATACCTACTGCTGTGACTTCTAACTTAGCGCGTTCCCGTTTTTTCTCTGCCATTCTGCCACCTTCGCAATGTGTTCACAGGAATAAAGAGAATGCCTGTGATTGCCTTCAAGGGAAAGCACTATATTCGCAGAGTGATTTTATGTGCTCATATAAGCTCTGTCTTCTCTGGCTGAAGCAGCCTTATTCACAGAGCTAAATAAAACATTTATTTGAAATAGTAGCAATTTCAGAGGGCTGGAGCAGTCTAAAAAGCTTGTGTTGGGAAAATGTTAGGCAAGGGAAGAAAGCTGTTCTTGCTGCCGGTTTATCCTTGACTTGTGGAGCTTCAGTTTCTGTCTTGGTCTTTTTGTTTTTATCATAATGAGGTTCTACAAGCATCCTCACCAACCCTCTTCTCTGCACAGCCTACAGCAGTACCACCGTGGGCAGGGGCGTGATGGTGAATACTTAATCATGGTCTTTTGCGGGCAAGAGTCTGGGAGAAGCCCTGCTCTGTAGCATAGGCCAGTCTTCATGTCGCAAATATTCCTTACCGTGGCTAGTTGCTGCATGATGGCAGAGTTTGGAACAAACACTCAGTAGGTCCTCATCTGGTCTGCCCACTGTTCAGACAAGGCAGATGTAATCACCTTGTATTGCCTAATTATACTATTACCTGATAGTAAAGATCAGTAAGATAATTCTAGAGTGAATTCTGGAGCTCGCACGCTCACACACACACCACAATTAAAATATATATCTTAAATGGGTTCTGAGAATTTATTTTTGGAAATGTAATTTTGGTGATTGTGAAGGTTTGTTATTAATAAAGGCCAAGTTAACAAGGGGCTCACCAGTGTTCAGAAAATGGGTTGGCTGTCTCTATTCAGCTTTGCTAACTGACCTTATAGTTGGAGGTGCTGACCTTAGTATGGCCTTGACTCTTCTCAAACTTCTGGCTCACTTTGTCAAGCACAGATGGGGCATTTCTATCTGTTTCTATCATTGAGATGATGAAGTAAACAACAGTGACAATAAACTTCCTCTTTTCTATGACAGCACCCCTTTATTTTTCTAAGTTAGAAATATTGATGCTGCCTTTGCCCCTCCTGATCTCTGGGATTAAGTCACAGGACAACTTTGGATGTCATGCCTTGGGCACCATCTACTTTTATGTTTTAGACAGAACTTCAAGCTGTCCCAGAACTCCAGGGAGACCAGACTGATAGCCCAGCAACCCCCGGGATTCTGCTTCCCAAGTGCTTGGCATAACAAGTGTGAGCAAGCATACAGACATTTTTAAATTATTATTTTTAATGTGTATTCTAAGGATTGAACTTGGGTCTTCATGCTTGCACAGCAAGAAAATGCCAGCTGACCTTTCCTTCCATCCTTGGGTATCCTAACTGTCTGTCTGTCTGTCTGTCTGTCTGTCTGTCTGTCTGTCTGTCTGTCTACCTATCTACCTATTTATTTATCTTATCTATCCATCCATCATCTATCTAATCTATTTATCCATCTAACTTATCATCCATCATCTACCTAATCTATTTATCCATCCATCTACCCATCCACTATCTATCTAATCTATTCATCTATCTATCTATCTATCTATCTATCTATCTATCTATCTATCTATCATCCAACAGCCATGCATCCAGGGCCTCAGTGTCTCAGTGTGCACCTCTGGCTGGCCTGACACTCACTGCTTAGATGAGGCTAGCCCAGAGCTCATGCTTGCCCCTGTCTTCCAAGTCCTGGGATTAAAGGTGCTACCACATGGACCTGGGGGTCATGGCCTTTTAAAGCTCCGCATAGGTATCTGAGATGCAGCCTGGGAGAGCATCACTCTACTTATCTCATTAACCCTGTCCCTAATGCAGCGGAGTGAAACATGGCCTTGGAAACCCAACAGAATGGCGTGTGAATCTTGGCCTTGCCACACATAGGAGTGTTCTTAAACTCACTGAGGCGCTCCTTGGCTAACTATATAATCAGAACAATAAGTTCTTTCATGTGTAGTTGAATAAAAATGGCCTAGTCCTACACATGACTCAATAAAAGTCATAAATTCCCCATTCTATCTTTCGATAGCCGCCTGGTTGATCTTGTCTGTCATTTTTCCTGGGCCTATATATAACCCAGTATTAGTCTTAAATGGATCTCTCTCCAGAGTCAAATCAATCTTCAGATACCTTGGCTAGCTCCCCACTTGCTAAATGAAAACTCAGTCTGCTCTGCCCCTTACGTACTGTCTCAAGGGTCTCACCTTCCGCCAGTGAGAGTGCTTCTGTCTATCACCTGGCTGGAGCTTCCGGCCCAGCTGTCAGTCCATCTGAGGCTTTGGCTCCTCTGCCCGTCTTCCCACTGTGACTCTGATACCCTTTGAAAATGCTCTCCCTACTCCTCTCAGGCTGTAGTAAAGCTGCAGTGAGAAAGATGCTCATCTCCTCTCACAACCCTCGGGAAGTCCTTCTTCTACCCCCACTCAGGGCCATCTCCTCTGCTCAGACGTCTGTCACTTGATGAATTCATGCCCCCTCCAACATCTTTCGACATTTACATTTCAGATTTTTCAGACTGGAGCCTTTTAGATGACAGACAGGGACTTCACTGTTCTCACAGCCAAGGCTGTCCCTGGGATGTGGCCAACAAGGGTGGCTGATTATACAAAGTGACAATCATCGCTCCAGCTTTGGAGCTGCTCAGATTGGAGGACAAGGAAGAAGAGGCCAAACAGCTCTGAGCTTCCCTGGGCACAGGGTTCAGGTGACACAAGGCTTTCTTAGAGCAGCTTGTCCTCACCTCTACTTCTTAAATCTGTCAAAGTGACAACCGCACGCAGTGTCGTCACCTGAGCTTCCCTGGGCCTTCATGGGAGGATCCCTGCCCATTCTGGGCATTTGTAGGATCATTAACCTTGAGCATCCACTGCAGCAGGAATTCCCACAACCTTGTAGGCCCCAGGAACTCGGGAGGTATGGAAAACAATAGTCCCCTGGTAAAAGGTCCCTTCTGCAGTTTTCTTAGAGGACAGTATCTAATACTAGCCACAATAACAGAGGCATCTTAAGTATAAAGCAATTGATTGAGAAATTGTGACTAAATGAAACCGTCTTCTGTTAGGTCATTTAGCATCCTACCGCGGACTGAAAACATTTCAGATGTGCAAGGCTTGATATCTCAGTCTCTGGCCTTTTGCCTACTTGGGTAATTTACACCCTAACTTAGTTATCATCATCATCATCACCGTTGACTCCATTAGCCAAGTTAAAAATTGTAGAATCACTCTTGACAACCTACTTCATTCTTCAAATCTAATTAGCCACTAAGTGTTAACGACACCATTTTCTAAAGACTTCATGCTTGGTTCTCTGTTTGAGTTTGGCCTTAAATGTCCCACAAAGATTCCCAGATGGCGATGCTATTGGGATGCAGTGGAACATGAGGAGACGGGCCTGCTGGGAGAGAGTTGGTTAAGGAGGATGCCCTTGAAAAGTATATGGCAGCCCTGGTTCTCACTACACTCCATCTTTGCTTCCTGGCTGCTGTGAAGGGAGCAGCTCTGATTACATCATGTGCTCCACCATGATGTTTCCACCATGATACTTTGGCTCTTTACCCTTGGCTCAACCTCATGGAGCCAACAGCCATTGATGGTGGGTCTTGAAACTGTAAGCCAAGATATCATCTCCTTCCTTTACAAAAGTTAGCTCGGATATTTTGTCACAGAGATCTTTTCAGGATTCCATTATCTTTTATTTGGCCCTTGATACCAACTTCTGACCTCTTGCTTTCATGCCTCGTTTTGCTGGTGGCTGAATTTGTCTCTCTAACACCTGATAAATCCTAGCCGTGCTTGATACCCTCCATGGTTTTCCCATTAACTAAAGAATTTATCACAGATCCTCTGGTGTGCCTTCATGTCTGACCCTCAGCCTAGAGTACCTCTCACATCGGCTCCAGTTCTTCCCACTTACAAGGACCTCAGGCGCTGCAATCATGTCAGAGGATCTCAGGCCTGCGTGCCTTTGTATACATCTGTCCCCTTTCCTTTTCTCATGCGCATGCTAGCTCACCTGGTAAGAAGCAGTTCAGAGGTTGTCCCCTATGCAACTCACCTTGACCCCCTCTGGCAAAACTCATTATGTCCTCTTTGCGTTTCTCCCAGCTGTCAGCACAAACCTTACTCAGCATTTGGCTGGTGTTATTTTAATTATCTGTTTTCACATCTGCCCTAGCCGACCTTAGTCATCTGGTATTCCCCAATTGCATCATCCGGAGAGCAGAGCTCCGCCCTAGAGGCTGCTGGAATGAACGGGTGCATTTCCTGTCGTGTATGGCACATGCCTCTCTTGTCCTGTGTTTAAGAGTTATGTCGAGAGACTAACTGGAGCAAGCTGAGATTAGACAATAACATCTATGAACATCTTAAGAGCTCCACTGTATGTCCAGCAAAACACACCTCTCAGATCACGGGAGGCAGGAGCATACTGAAGCAAGCTGTGGTGAGCAGGTGAGAAACATCAGTCTCTCTGAGAGAGGCTTGTGTTTGGAAAACCCTACTGATCTTAACTCCACTCTTAGTCACCCATAAGATGCTGCCAGGAACCTCTCTGGGGCTGGCTCGTCACAGGACACGTGCAGACTGTTTCCTAAGCTGTGCTTTGTTAAAATAGCACTTCCCAGTTGGCCTCAGGTATACATTTTAGGATCACTGGGTATCTTTAGGAAAACACGAGCAAGCACCCCTAGCCCTTTCTCTTCACTCACAGATGGGAGCCTGTCAGTGCACACCGCTCAGACTCTGCAGAGGAGAGGGCCATTGGGGAAAGGGGCCTTTCTATTGCTTGGCTCTCTACCAAAAGAACCTTCCTTTAAGCTCTCTGTGGGTCTGAGTGCATGCAGAGCACGGGTCTCTGGGGCAGGTAGGGCTTGGTGGCAAGAGACTTGGAGTCTCTGATAGAGCTGTAGCCCTGGGTTCACTTTAGAGAGACCAGCCGTGGTGATTTCCCAAGAGGCCATGGGTCTATCCAGATTGTAAGAACAAATGAGTAAACAAAGGAGTTTTCCCTTACAACATTAAATGCCTGACACTATTCTAGCCTCTCCTCAACTTTCTCCAAACCCACTGTGGGAGTTCCCCCATTTGCCCTGAGTATGGACTTGACAGCTCCTCACTGTGGTCTGACTTTGCCAGACAGTGACTTCGAAACGAAGGCCAATGGGTGGATCAGTTGCTGGACGCTTCAATGCTGGCTGTGGCATCTGGAGGAGGAAAGACTTCCAAAACAAAGGCAGGTGAAGGGCAGGGAATCATGTGGTGGGAAATGCCTTCCTTCCTTTCTTTCCTCAAAGGGACATCTAGGCAAGCTGCCATTCTCTGCCCAGGGGACATGCAAGCTGGAGGTGGTGTTGACAAGGCTGACTGGAAACTGGAAAGACATACATAGTTGGTGAAGCGATGAGGTGCTGACAAGAAAGGAGGTTTCTTCTGAGAGCTCTCACTAGGGGGAGAAGGGTGGTTCACAGCCATGAAAACCCTAGTCCTTAACTCTGTGTCATCAAAGAAGGACCTCAGGGAGTCTCTGTGAGGGCAGAGCTACTCCGAGTCTGGCCTGAGTAAAAAGGCAGTCACCTTTCCTTGTCAGAAGCTTCAGAGCCAAGAGCGTATTCTAAGGAGACAGGTGTGCTTGGTGATGAGCATGCGGTTGCTCCATCCAGTTACACCATCCAGTTAATGACTGTTTTCTTTAAAGGGGAAATGTGCTGGAGGGGTGAAGAGTTAGTTACATATGGCACCTGCTACCAGGCAGCTGCTACTGTCATTCAGCACTGGTCTCACTGGGTCCAACCTCTCTTGATTGCCTCTTGTGCACATCATCTTGGAAGCTTGGTTTTTGGATTGCAGTGTAAGGACTGGCAAAGGTCTGCTGGCCGTGGCCTGGGGTAGAGGTGGAGGTTCACAGAGGGCATAGGCTTGGCCATGCAACCATACCACAGAGCCAAATCAAACGCTCGCCTATGCTCGTATTGGCTCCTCACAGAATTCTTCTCAGATTTCTCACTTGACCTTCACGGCATGCACTCATTCAGAGATGAAATGCTTACTAAGCAACATTTACCAAGTGCTGTGTTAGGAACTGAGAACATAATAAGGCAGGCTATGGTGTTAAAGGGGAATAGACAAAAATATTCACATGGATACCACGATGTGAAAAGACCCGAGCAGAGGTGTATATAGGATGCTACTAGTGTTGTGTTTTATAAAAAGATAAGGAAGAAGAAGTGGAGGTGTGGGGGGGAGGGAGTGCCTCTGTGGACCCATGCTGAGGAATCCCGCTCCCCCAAGCCCTCCTTCCCACCGGGGTTACCAGCCACATGATGGTATAGTATAGATTAGAGTTTATTCAGGGCATGGGGAGGGGAATTGAGAGAGTAGAGATAGAGAAGGGGGGCGGTCAGGGAGTAGAGAAGTAGAGGCTGGCCATGAGCACTTGGGGGGGGGGGGGAAGGAGAATGGGAAGAGAGGGGGTAAGGCGCAGGAGCAAGAGGAGAAGAGAGAGAGAGAGAGAGAGAGGAGGGGGCAAACAGCCCCCTTTTTAGTGAGTCAGGCAGGCTTGGCTGTTGCCAGGTAACTGTGGGGCCCAGCCTAGATGAAATGCAGACAACTAGATTTGACCTTAAAGAAAAGTCCAGGTAGGTTCCCATTGATATTGAAAAATAGATAGGAGTAACTTACAAGGAGGAACTGCTGGGGCTCAGATTCTAGGAAGTGAGACCAGTCTCTAAAACAATACCACCAACAAACTGTAAGGGGATCACAGCTGAGATGGGGAAGATTTGCCATAGTGAATACTGGGAAGTGTAGAAGGCAGGCAAGGCTCTCACATACTGCTGCTGCTGCTGGTGCGGGGGCGTTAAGCATCACTTCTGTTTTGGACCAGTTCGTCTTGGATTTGGATCTACTTGACCATGCAGTGAAGCAAGCCTACTACTGAATTCAACGGGGACAGATCTGGATTTGAATGGAACACCAGAACAGCGTGGAGGGCGATAGAATCTGTGTGTTCAATCCTCATGACATCCCTTTCTGTTGTTGAGAACAGTCAATCATGTTGAAATATGATACGTAAGTGATTACTTCCCATGGTGGGGGTTAGGTCCTGTTAGGTGCTTTGTTAATGGAGAGAATTCTGAATGAACTTCAGACATGTAAATGGTTTTGTTTTGTGTCTGCTGCATGAGCTCTGAGGATCTGGGTCACTGAGCTCTTGAGTACCTCTGTGCTTGCCTGCCAAGTGCTGCTCGGTCTGCCTGACGTTTGTATTATTTATCAACAGTATGTTTATTATTAGTTGCTTTCTGTAGACCAGAGGAGGGAATACGAGATTGGTGAACTAGCTGACTCAGGAAGGAGAGCTTGTGGGACTGGGAGCTGCGGTTAGCGCAGGCTCACTTGATACTTTCCTAACCTAGCAGTTCAGTTCCCTCTCCATTGCTTGTTCTGTGTTGCTTCCTCCTCACTCTAACTTGACCTCTTCTAGAACGTTGTCCCTCTGTGTGTCAGAGACACTCCAGGAGGCTAGATAGAGCATATAGGAACGCAAAGCCCTTCTTGACAAGGATGCTCTGGTTGTAGCGTTCTTTCTGTCTGTCTCAAAGGCGTGGAGCAAATCTCAAGTGAAAAGACAGAATCAAAACAGAAAAGGTGTCAAAGTTGTATCCTGGGCTAATATTCGAACAAGAATTGTGACAGCCTCCAGGACCATGTAGAGAGGCAGGGAGGGAACGGTTCTCTGTGTGGTGTGGTGTGGTGTTTGGCTGGGCTGGCTGAGTGAGGAGAGGCCTGGAGTTAGTAACCAGCGCAGTCTGGGAAGGAGCACAAGACTCAGTGCTTAGGAAGAATACAGAGAGACCCACAGGGAAAATGGCAGGCTGGAACCATCGCTTTGAGGGTGAATAGAGGAATTCAGAAGCGAGTCCATTTTGTTAGAAACGACTCCTACTTTTCAAGTTCTCCTTATTCATTTGTCATAGTTTAAGGTGCTGGAAGAAAGCATATGAGGTTAAAAACCTTGGATGGTCAATCAAGATATTAAAAAACAAGCAAACCAACAAACTGTCATTGACCAGGTCAAGAGAGGCGGGCTCTGATGTTTTAAGGTATTCTAGCTCCTTCTGTTGACCGGGCTCTACCCCAAAGGTTCTCAACCTGTAGGTCATGATCCCTTTGAGGGTTGATCGACCCTGATATGCAACAGTGGTTGGATATCAGATATCCTAAATACTGTATATTTACATTGCAGTTTATAACAGTATCAAATTATAGTTCTGAAGTATCAATGAAAGTCATTTCACGGTTGAGGATCACCACAACATGAGGAACTGTATTAAAGGGTTGCAGCCCTAACAAGGCTGAGAAGCACTGGTCAATCCTGACATCAATTCCCTTTGCTGTCTCCCCAAAGCTTCAGATACCTCACTAGCACAGTGGTGTCATTTCAGGCTCTTTCGTTGGCACCTGCCTCAGGCCTATGCCCATGGATGGCTGCAAATGCTGGCCAGGTTAGCTGACGGAGCAAAGACGGTTGCTGGGACAACCAGGACTGTGGCTAGGGAATCGTCTCAGCAGCCATGGGAGTTGAGGCAAACAGTGCCCATGACATTGAACATTACAAGGTGGCTCCAGGAGGAGTGTGGAGACCATTTTTATCAGACATTTCACAGTGAGGCTGGGGTAACTTGGCCAAGAAAGTGTTTTCCAAATAAAACACTAGGACCTGCAAGTTCAAGTCCCAGAACCTACATTAAAAAAAAAAAGTCAGGTGATGTGATGTGTGCTTATAAACCTAGCAGAGGAGAGGTGTAGGCAGGCAGATCCCCAGAGCTCATTAGTCAGCCTCTCCGACTCAACAGTTACAGGCCAATGAGAGACCCTGCTTCAGAGACGCACAAGGAGGAGGATGTGAAGAACAGCTGGAGAGGTTGTCTTTTGACCTCCACCCATGAGATCACATGCACACATGCACCCTCACATTTGCACCTACATCATGAACACACACACATACACACACACACACACACACAGAGAGAGAGAGAGAGAGAGAGAGAGAGAGAGAGAGAGAGAGACACTATGTTTAAATACTTGAGACTTGAGACCCAATGAGTCTTAACAATAAATATGTTTTATTTGCTTATAGTTTGTATTGACCAAATGAAAGAAGGCTTAGGGCTGGATGTCCCCGTGAGCCTGCCCTCTGTATTTCTGTCCTAAGCAATGCTATGGTCCTTTCCCTTTCTTTTCCTTTTCCTTTTCTTTTTCATTTCTTTTCTTTTTTCTTTTTCTTTTTCTTTTTCTTTTTCTTTCTTTCTTTTTTTTTTTTTGAGAAAAGCCAGCATAAAGCACTTTTATTGCAATAATAAAACTTGAACTGCATATGTAGTGCAGAGGGCAGGGGACAAAAGCTTTCTCTCACCAAATCACTACACAAGGACAGTAGAGGCTGAGAAGGAACTGAAGGAGGAAAATCCAGGAAGCCAAGATGAGCAAAGAGCCAAGCATCAAAACCCTGAAGCTGTGATGACCAGCATCGTATTCTTAGAGAACACTCAAGGATTTGCCGTGGTGGCTGGGTGTCCATTGGGTGGTGAGTCTACAAACAGCACCTTCAATTCAAGCTTTCCACCGAAGTTCTTAAAATTTAGGAAGTGGAGCTTGAATAGTTACAAGATTACAAAAGTCCAGAAAAATCCATTAGAAAAACCATAGGATGAAAAACAAATTAAGCCAGGTCACAAAGAAGGCTTCAAGGTCCCTGCCAACCCAGGGACAGATAATGTAGAGTCCAACATAGCAGTGAAGGGACCTGCTTTAAAAGGCAGCTAGTTTCAGAAGATGGGAGGACTGTCAGAAGCAAAGGCTCTCTCCCCCGCTTCCTTCCCACCTCAGTTTGGGTAGGGCTTTCAGTTTGATAGGACCTCCCTCACTAGAGAAAAATCCAGCCCTCAACAGCATCTCGAATCTGCTATGGCTTTGCAGCACAGCAGCAGAATGTCTTAATATATAATAGATAAAATTTTTTATCCAAAAAATAAAAATAAAATAAAATAAAAATTCTTGCAAATCGCCCACCCCTCAACACCAATTCCTATTCTAAGTTAACCCATCGCTTGTGCTGTTAACACTTGACAATATACTTCATTGGAAACTTAGATCTGAAAGACGGAAACTGAGTCTTCACCTCAAAATAAAGTAACTTGAGGTTTATGGCATATAGTTTAGGTCAACACACATACAGAAGGAGGAAGAGGACATGGAGGTGTCTGAAGCAAAGCTGAGTGACAGAACACATTCAGTCAGGCAAGTGTCTACACAAAGGGTGGTGGGACGTCAGGAAAAGCGCCCCATGGATTCATGTGCACCCATCTGGAGGTACCAGATTCCTCCATGGCAGATCCATGTGCAGAGCTAAGGGAGGAGGCCACTTCTGTCATTCCAGTTTTAGATGCTCCACATCAAAAACAAGAGTGGCATGTGGTGGGATGATGCCTGGGTGCCCAGTGGTTCCATAGGCATAGTCTCAGGAAATTATCAGTTTGGCTCTATGACCCACACTCATCTGGGCTACCCCTTCCTTCCAGCCTCGGATCACCTCCTGCTTGCCTAGTGTAAACTTAAAAGGATTGTTTCTGTCCCGAGAGGAGGCAAATTTCTTTCCATCTTCAAGCATCCCCGTGTAATGCACCATGCAGTTCTGGCTGTGCTTTGGGAAGGTGCACCGGTCTCCAGGAGAGATGGTTTCCACCTGCATTCCCATGGTGGTGGAGGCTGCTGCAGCGGGGCGTTGGCGGAGGAGGAGAAGGACTCAGGTGGCCAGAGCCTGACGGGACCTGGCCTCCCTTTCTTTTCTAATCCTGCCTCTTATTTATTCTGGTTCTTTGGCCCAGGCTATGGGATGAAGTTATGGGTGTGATAATGGCTTAGAAGAGGCAATGACATTTTGCCTTCACAGCCTCTGGTACCTGGAGACAGTGTGACTGATAGGGAAAATCAAGGTCCTGTGGGGGACAGCTGACCATCAGATGGGCTGGGCACCAAACTGACATGAGGGCTTATTAAACCACAAGGACAGTCTGTGGGGTCTGAGCATGTGTAGGCTCAGCTCCCGCTCCAGGGGACCCTCAAGTACTTAGGGATCATTCATGGTCTCACAAGGGTTTGGGGCTTGAGCTAGAGAAGGGTTGACTCTGGGGAGATTTCTTATTGCAAGCCAGGAGTGGCTGACCCAGAGACACTTTAAGGAGCTCCATTTAATGTTAAGGTCCCACTCTGTCTTAAATGACAATCACTAGCCACGGGGGGCAGAGGTGTCAGGGTGTGTGTGGGAGGGTAAGTTGATTAAAGTGAAAGAAAATGACACAGTTAGAAACTCACTTGTGCTAAGCACACTTCATGTGCTCAGAAGTCACACTGGGCTATTAACTGTACTATTAGACCATGCAGACGTGGAACACCCAATCATTCCAGAATGTTCTGCTGGACAGTGCTGGGGTCTACCAACCTCTGGAGGAACTCAGAGCACAGTGGTTGACCCCAGTCCAGATACTTACAGCTCTAGGGCCTTGAGATTAATTTGTCTGTATCTTTCTATTCAGGAATAAAATGCAGATGGTAACATGTGTCACATGATCCCCTTAAGAATTGGAAGAAGATACAAATATAGTTACCCCTTGGAGGTCACCCTTGGAGGTTTGATTCCAGGCCCCCCTCCTTAGGATATTAGAACCTGCAGATGCTCAGGTTCCAACAAGAAAGTGGAACAGTATTCGTATATAACCAAAGCACATTCTCCCATGTATTTCAAATAATCTCTAAGTTTCTCTTAATGCCCAATATGATGAAAACATTCTGCAGCTAATTTGTTGTTCTCTATTGTTTATGGGATAAAAGAGTTCTGTACATCTTCAATACAGATGTTTTCCTCCGCAAATGCTTTCAATGTGAGGTTGACGGAATGTCCAATTGTGGGCCGCATGGACACGGAGCGGCTGAATATATATTGTTATTATTGTAATTACCAACATTAATAAGTCCTTCAATCTCTTAACCAAATGCTGTTAAGCATGAAGAGCTGGACCTCACAGGATGAAGGACTGGCATCCTCCATTCTGTGCCCAGGCTAGATTTTGTATTTGGCTGATTTAACCCTGTTTTCTAGCATGGTGTGTAGAGAAATATCCCATGAAGTCTTGAGAGGAGAAACTTCGAGGAGGAGCTGTGTTATGCACGCTGCCCAGACATTGTGGAGTGACTACTCTACACAATGGTCTGAGAAGACTAGGAGGGGTCCAGATTGTCTCGCTTGCCACAGTGGAAAACCCAAAGGTGACACAGATTTCATTTAATAGTACCTGTTAATGATGGTGGGCAGCAACAGGAGTCCAGATCTAGTGTCTGGCATGGATAACAGCATAATAAATGCTCAATAATAAATGCTCAATAAATGAACACACTAATGAAGCATAAGGAGGATAATATCAATAAGCAGGTTATATTTGGGGACTAGGTTGACCCCTGAACCTTGTACATGGTAGGCAGTGCTCTATCCCTGAGCCAAATGCCCCCACAATCTTTTTACTTTTTATTATGAAATGGTTTCTGAAGGAGGACTTGAACTTGCGATCTTCCTGTCTCAGTCCCTTGAAGAGTTTGGATGAAAGGTGTGTACAATCAAGCCTCTGCTCCCAGTGGGTAGCTCCTAATGTTCTATTCTGCTGCTATTGGCTCGTCTGTTGGCTTCCTCATTGGTGTGTGTTAATGAACAAGGATTCTTAGCCATAAAATAGGACATATCCTAATGCATAGAGGTATAATATTTTTAAAATATATATATACATTTAATGTATTCTTTGAGAATTTCATATCTGTATAAAATATAATTAAACATATCCGCTCCTCAGTGCTCACTCCAACTCTTCCCCCACCACAAAAATCTCTGTTCCAAGTTCACAGTTTCTTTCTTTGACCAGAGTTTGATTGCTGCTGCCCATATGTACACGGATGTAGGGCCATCCACCAGAGTAATAGTCTGGTTTTAGCCATCTGCTATGCTAAAGTTTCCATACATCTATTTCATCTCATTACAGATACTATGCATGATGAGAGCCTCTATATGTTACAGAGTGAGTCGCTAAAAGCCACACTGCTCTGTGCAGCTGTAAGTCATGTATCTGTGATTTAACCCTCGAGTCCATACCTTTCCTGTGATGCTAAACTTACTACCCTTTAAGCATTAAGATGGTCGGCATAGGCTGACATTGCCCAGGCCTTAGTGTAGTGGTATGTTATCTCTAATCTTCAGGAGGACTCTGAACTTGGTCCAAACTCTTCTGTATATAGCTCTATTTCTGACTTGTCTGATTCTGCACAGTATCAAGGAGCCCACAGCAGTCAGGTGCCTTTGAATATATGCCTACCCCACACCATTAGAAAATGGAAAAAATTGCTATACAAGGAAGTTACAGCTGGTCAGAATGTATTCCCTAGGGTGGGTATGGAAATGCTGGCATCTAAAAAACAGTTTTGGTATCTGAAATGGGTTAATGGTGTGTGTGTGTGTGTGTGTGTGTTTATTGCTCTGTAATATACTTCAAGGATGTGATGAGCAGTGGTGTCTTGGTTCTGGAGGCAAGGTCACCTAAGTGTGAGGAGTTGCAGTTACATCTGATCTTGCTGCATCATCTCATGGTGGAAAGCAGAAGAAGGAGAGGGGAGGGAGACATTCCTGCGATAATGAAGTTAACTCATTCATAGAGCCTTCATGATCTACTAAGCTTTCAAAAGTCCCAACGCTCAGTGCTGATAGATTGTAAATTGTACTTTCCACTCTTGAATTTTGAGAGACGCATTTGATCAAAGCTGTAGAATCATGGAATCATGTTACACTTTTGGCTTTTTCTAATGTCAGTGCTTGGAGTAGTGTCTTCCAGAAAGCAACCAAAGCATGCCAAGAGACTCGAAATGACAGGTCATCAGTGAGCATCCTGCCTTGAGGTTGGTCTTATTCGAGATGAGGGTTTGGGTCACATCACATCTTACATATTGGCTTGCTCTGCAGGCCCTTGACTTGCAAGCATTTCTGAGTTGCTGAGCAGTCATATTAAAACTAAGTATTACAAGACTACAGGAAAACCACTCTGCCAAGGTCCTTTCTGGACCTGTGCAACTCCTATTTACCATTTGATGTCTTCCATTTTGGACGCAACCATACCCTCTCATATTCCAGTAGGAGTTGAGTTACCTCAGAACAGAGCCTCCGAGGGATAGGTTGTCCGGCTCCATTGGAAGGAAACATGGAGCAAAGAGAATGGAAGGAAAGAGTGAGTCAACCACAAGAATCCCGTCATAGATCCACTAAGGCATTCTTCAATACGTGTTACGTTCCATCACAACATGCTGCTTCCCTGAGCTAGCCCACAAGCTTGGAAAATGTGGCATGTGGCAGTGCCCATGCAAAGTATGCTGTTGTAAGTCAGTATAGGAAAGGTTCCAGGGAAGTCTGACAGAAAAAGAATCCCATCTCATTTGATTCCGAATACTTTTCTAAGCTCACTACAGTGTGGAACTGCACCCTCTCACCCCACTTGAATCTCTTCGTGGTCGCTCTTAAAGACTTAGCAGTGAGGGAAGATGAGGAGACAAAGGCCAAACCCATTGGCTGAGCAAAGTAGCAGCCCTCTTTCCATTGTCTTTAAAAGATTACATTTATTAATTTTTTTATGTGTAGTAGTGTGTGCACCTGCTAAGGTGACCCTATGACAATCAGAGCACAGATTGTAGGAGTCTGTTCTCTCCTTTCACTGTGTGTCATCTGGGGATCGACCTCATGCCATCGGGTTTGGTGGCAAGCACCTTTACCTATCACTTGGGTGGAAAAAATGCTGGCTGTCATACATAGAAGTGAATGCAAAGGAAGAGGCTATGCTGAAGGCCCTGCGTGTTCTCTGTGAGGGTCATTCATCCACAGGGACCTCCTGAGAGCCCTTGCTGATTCCTCCCTGAGTGACAGAGTTCTGTGGACCCTCTCCATTGCCATCTGGCACTCCCTGCCATGGCTGTTGGCTTATGGTTTCCACTGGACCAAAAGCAGGAACAAAACAGGTTGGCAGGTAGACCTTCCATAGACAGCAGCATTAGTGACTTTTCTCACTGCTGTGACAAAGTCTCTGACAAAATCAACTTAAGGAAGGGATTATTTGGGTTCACAGTTTGAGGGTACAGCCCATCACCACAGGATGTCAGGGAGGCAAGAGCAGAAGGGAGCTGGTCATGTTGTGGCCCACAGTCAGGAACTGGAGACAGATGAATGCAAGTGTTAAGCTTTCTTTCTTTTTACTTCAGTCCAGGATGCCAACATATGGGATGGTACCTTCCACAGTTAGTTCTCTCTCACCGCAAGTAACCTAATTAAATTCTTCCTCACAGACTTCCCAGAGGGTTGTTCACATGATTCTAGATGTATTAAGTTGATATTAACCATTATAGTTTTCAAATTGTGTGTTAAATTTTTGTTGTAGGTTATAATGGGACTCATTAAACCAAGCACTTCCTTACCACCTAGGCTAAAACTTCTGTTTGATCACTAGAATTAAAGAATAACATGTAGACAATTGTCATGTATTTTCTCACTCTCTAGAAGCAAGAAATACTCTATAAAGACATTAGGAAGGTTCATTCTTTCTGGAAGCTCTGAGGAGAATCTGCTTCATGACTCTCTCCTATGTTTGTGGAGGCTCATAGCAATGCCTGCTGTTCCTTGATGTCTTAGTCAGAGTTTCTATTGCTGTGATGAAACACCATGACCAAAACCAAGTTGGGGAAGAAAGGGTTTATTTAGCTTATATTTCATCACTGTGGACAGGAACTCAAGCAGGGCAGGAAACTGGAAGTAGGAGCTGATGCAGAAGCCTTGGAGGGGTGTTGCTTATTGGCTTGGTCCCCATGGTTTGCTCAACCTGCTTTCTTATAGAACCTAGGATTATCAGCACTGAATTCTCCCACCCATAATGGACTAGGCCCTCCCCGTCAATCACGAATTAAGAAAATGTCCTATAGGTTTGTCTGAATACAGCCTGATCTTATAGAAGCATTTTAATTAATTGAGGTTCCTCCTTCCAGGTGACTTTAACTTGCCAAGTTGACATAAAACCAGTCAGGGCAACTGGGCTTGGGGTTACATCATCCTGGACTCTCTCCATCCTTACATGGCCTCTTTCCCACATGCCACACATACCAAACATCAAAGGAAGTTTCTCTTTCTGTGTCACCTGTCACACTTTCACAACAGTTATCCATTCATGGTTTACACCTCTGAACAGCATGAATTTTGTCACCAGGCATCGGTTGGACATCCTTCAAGAGTGGTGAGATTCGCTCTACTGGAGCAGGCCAAGGGGCATTTCAGGTAGTGAGAACATAGGAAACCAATGCATTTTCCCAAAGAGCAGAGGAAATGTAATACACCTTCCCCCACACCCTCTATTTTTCATCTTTCTTGTACAAACAAGTCCTGGAGTTCACAAACTACCCACTTGGGTCATGTTGTCCTTGGCCAATGTGTAGCAAGTTATCTTGGCTGTATCTGTAGACAAGAAACTTGCCTGGAAGGGGTGGTGGCAGGCATCTTCCCGTGGTCAAGGGTCTTTTGGGTGAATTATCCGAGGACTGTGAACCTTGCCTAGCTCTGACTCCTGAGGGCAGTGTGAGGAGGAACCCATGCTTGATTAACAGGAGTGCCAATCCAGAAAACTGAACTAGAAAACCACCCTGCTCTCCTTTCAACAAGCTGGAGTAAAGGGCTTAGGTCTGGCTTTGCCTGGTATAGCTGGATGTGGCCCAGAGCTGTGGCTTGCTGTTTTAGCATTTCTTCTCTCCTAACTCTCCCTTCATGGTTCTCTCTTCACCCTTCTACTCTAAACCCCAAGTGCACTCTATACCAGGTAAATACCAATGCACAGAGTAGTTTCTCCTGGGTATTTTTCTTCCAGTCTCTAATAATTTGGAATGTGGTATTGAAGGCTTAATCACTTTTCCATCAATATAGGACATTGGACCGGGGAGGACAGACAAAGAGTCTTCCAGGTGGCATGTCCGAGACAATCCTTTCTGCTCTTTTCCTCTGCTGCCTGAAAAATAAAAAGAAGAAAAGACAATAAAAGAGAAAGAAATGTCTACCTTCCAGACATTGCTTTAGAAGCCCAAAATGCTACAAAACTATAGAATTTCATTGTGAGCAGAGTTGCTGAGTAGGACATTTAAAAGCCAGGAGTCATCTTACATGGCCTGGTGGTATGGTGCTGAATTATGGAACCCCCAAAATAGTGAGTTTAAAGTTCTATCCCTTGCAACCTGGAGACCCCACATTATTTGGGAAAACTACCATTGCAGATGCAATTAAGCTAAGCATCCCCAGGATCCACCCAGATGTGCTCTCTCTAATTTATCCCTAGACCTGCAGAGGTAGACATGATGCATCCACATATCCAAGAGACACTGGGGGCTACCACAGCTATAAGAGCATGGGAAGGAAGGCTTTCCTTGGGATCTGAGTGAACCTGGCCCTGCAAAGACCTTGCAATTTTCTTTTTAAAATATTTACTTTTATATGTGTATAACTAACTGTCTTCCTACATGTATGTGTGTGGACCATGGGCATGCCTGGTAAGACAGAAGAAAGCACGGCATTCTCTGAAACTGGAGTTACAGATGGTTGTGAGCTATCAAGTACGTGTTGGGAACTGAACCCAGGTCCTCTGCAAGAGCAACAAATGTACTTAACTGCTATGCCATTCATCCAGCCCGCCATACTTTTTTCTTATAAACTTCTTGGTTGGTGGCACTATGTTACAGCAGTGCCAGTAGACTCATATAGAGGGTGGTGATGAGTCGTAGGATCTTAATATGCAAACAGACCTGGCTTTGAACCCTTGGCTTCTCCTCTTCCTAATGCTTTGCAAGTTATTCTGCATCTTTTATCTCCGGCTTGTGCACCTGTACAATTGCTCAGAGCACACAAGGCAAGAGCACACATGACCTGGGTAGGAAGTGGGGTGTAGATGTTACATCACAGGTACTCAGTAGTGGCAGCTAATGTTATTACAGCAGCAGCAATTCCTGCCCTTACTCCAAACCACCTCCGTGGAACTTAACACACATCGTTATTCTGGTTCAGAAGCTCTTCTCATTCAGCTTCAAGCCTACCCTTTTAGAGTCTGCCAACCACTTGTTGTTTGTCAATTAGGGGGCATTTGGGTAGCAAGGCAGAACAGGCTTACCTTTTGTGCTTCCTTGCTCTCCCGAGAGCATCATAAACGAGGCCGTTCACCCTGGAAGCAGTATTACTTGGGCAAGTAGCAGCAAACCTGCTTCCCTGGACCAGCAGTTGGTAGGGAAAGGTCCTTTCCTCAGATTCTGAGCCCCAAATCCAAGCGCTGCCAAGCTTCTAAGCTCTGATGACCCAGGCCCTCTTTATGTGCCTGCACAGCCTCAGAGCTGGTGGCAGCATCCTGTAGTTAACAGCTTTTGGTGCTCAGTGCTATCTCTGCAACAGCTCCAGTATTTGTTTAACTACTTTCCCATGTTAAACTCTCTCTGTTAAAATCACTAGTGGGGTTTCTGCTTTCTGATTGTACCCTGGCATATATGATATCCTCTGTGGGTTGCTTGGTTCCTCTGTGTGTGTGTGTGTATGTGTGTGTGTGTGTGTGTGTGTGTGTGTGTTATGTAATGGTTGGGACAGCTGAATAAGGCATTGAATTAAAAACATACGAGTTTGCATTCTGGCTCCTTACTTTCTAGTTGAGAAGTCTTGGCCAAAATACTTGGCTTCTTTGAGACTCCAATTTTCTTATTAGTGAAATGAGATTATTAATGTTGATCTTGTAGTTGAATGAGGTAATGTCTAAAAAGTGCCTGGCACTGACTGAGTTTTCGAGAGATATTGGCTATTACGTTATGTGTGTCTGAAATAAAACTTTGGATCTATATTTCAGTGAGAGGGACCTACTGGCTTCTTTGGGCAAGTCTGGTCTCTATTTCAGCTTCCTTGGTTCATTTAGGGTGTTTCCTTACCCAAGAAGACTACAGCTCTTCTATTCTACTTGGCATGGATTCAGACTGATTTAGAAATGAGGTAGGGAGAGCAAAGAATGTAAAAGGAGTTGGTTTTACGCTGCCCGATAAATCACAGTACAAGCAATGTCCTTGTTATTCATTGGAGATTGCCACTGGGCCACCTGACAGACAGTGTGTGCCTCTTGGTGAGTGTCCTCCTGTGCATCCACTTCTTGCTCTTTCTATAAGAGGCCATGGCATCCATTAGGGTTGAGTGAAGCAAATTAAAGTTAAACAAATAAAATCTGACTGGGATGGTTTGCTTAAGACTTAATCAAAACTTATTTGAAGCCATTCCCACATTTAAACACCCCTCAATGTCAGTGAATAAGATCTGTTCAACAAATACATTCTGTAGGTATATGTTGTCCAACTGTGATTGTGACCCCTTTACAGTTCTAGAATTTTCTAGCTTCCAGATTCCTGAACTGGCCATGTACCTTTGGAGAGTATATTTTAGACTCTAATACAAATGAGCTCCCCGGTTCTCTCTCCCCGGGACCCAGTGCCTGGATGCCACTATTGCTTGCAGTGGGGCTTGGTCCATTCTGGTAGGTTTTCATCTTGCTCACTACCCAACTGTGTCACCTCTATTCTCTGAGAACCCTTCATTCTCTATACCTCTGTCTGTATTTGATATTGTCTGGGTTGAATATGATCAGCCTCAAGCTACTAAGCATAGGATTGACTGTTGCAGACCTTGCAGAAGGATCAGGGTGGCTATCTTTAGGGAGCAGTTTTGGGGTGCTCTGTGTTCTCCTTAGGGCTTCTTACCTTTAGATTTGTACTGATATCTTTTCCTACCTTTTGCTAGCCAGGGAACATATGCTAAATATAGGCTGTTTAATGAATGCAAAACATATAATCTATGTACTGTATAATGTATACTGTACAATAAAAGAATGTCACTATTTTACAAGTGAAGTATGTAACGGGGTCTTAGTTGTATGTGAACAGAACCAGAGTTCAGCGTTTGGTGAATAAACGGGCTGCTGACTTGATAACGTTCACTTCCCCTCCTGTGGTGTGTCTTACATATACCTTTTCGGAAGTATTTTTCCCCTGAGGAGTGATTGTGCCAAATAGAGTTTAGAATTGCAATAGTCTATATTCACAACTTTTCTCTTAAAATAGTTAATCATTAAAAATCTGCAGAAAGCAGTAATATACCTTCAACTTTGAGTCACCAATCTTAATATCTTATAATACTTTCTTCATATATGCATACATATACACATACATCCATGTGTGTCTATGTCCTGGATAGTTTGGGTTTTTTTGTTGTTGTTTGTTTGTTTTTGTTTTTGTTTTTTGTTTTGTCAACTCAGCACAAGAGAGAGTCATTTGAGAAGAAGGAATGTCAATTAAAAAAATGTTCTGACTAGACTGGACTGTGAGCAAGCCTGTGGCACATTTAGCTTGATTGATGATTAGTGTGGCAGGGACCAGCTAGTTTATTGTGGTAAGTACCATTCTGGGCATAGAGACCTCGGGGATATGGTAAAGCAGACTGAGTAAGCCACGAGGAGTAAGCTAGTAAGCAGCACCACTCCATGCTCTCCATTTCAGTTCATGCCTGCAGATCCCTGTCTTGAGCTGTTGCCTGCCTCCCCTCATTGATGGACTGTGTCCTGAGGGTTGTAAAGTGAAGTCATTCCTCCCTAAGTCGCTTTTGGTCATGATGGTTTGTCACAGCAATAGATCGTACACACGGGTGTCTGATTTTGTCAGACTTCTTGAAAGTTGGTCGTAGGCTTCATGATCTTTCATCTCTAAATACTTTAGATTCCAAGTTCTAGGAAATGGGGCAGTATTCTATGTAAAAGCAATATAACTCTCACACTAGAAGATTTCACAATTATACAAAACATTGTTTAATATGCAACTTGTATTCAATTTTCAATCCCATTACTGTATTTTATGGACATTAGAAATATGGTAGGATCTACTACAAGCCAGTCATCAAATTCAGTTGTCATGTCTCTTTAGTCTCCTCTAGAGAATAGTTCTTCAGATGTTTTGTAGCTTTCCATGACAGTATAGTATTTTTTTAAAAAATTCTGTTCTTTCTTTTTGACAATCTCATTGTTTAGCCCAGTTGACCCTTGAACTGTTGGCCTTCTTATCTCACTAGAGGTGGCATTATCCAACTCAGTGTCAAGATTTTTTAAATATCCAGTCCATTACATAAATGTTCAATGTAAGGTTTCTTGACATCTCCTCTCACTTGACTTCAGCTTCAACATTTGAGGAAGGTTGACTTCTGAGCCCTGTGAAGGTTGGGACAGAAGTTGAAGAGTTGGATGATCAAGAACTTGGTGTAGCTGTTCATGCATCTTAGTCATGAGTAGGCATATCACGTGGATGGTGGGGCTGGATGGCTTCAGAGTTTCTGGGTTGGGAGGACAGGGTTCATGGCCACAAAGCTACTTTGAAGTAGTGGTCTAGAGTAGCTTTCAAGGACTTAGAAAAGTATAGCAAGAAGCATAGGAGGGTACAGCACCTGGCCAGCGAGTAGCAGCATCCATGACAGTGATTCATCCCTAAGAGACTCCTGTGGAAGTTCAGAGATGCTAGGTGTTCCTGCTTCATCTCTATCACGGTGATAAAACGCTGTGAACAGAAACAACTCAGGAAGAGGTTTATTTCAGGTTACAGGCAACAGCCCATCACTGAGGGAGTCGGGGAAAGAGCTCAAACAGGAACACAAAGCAGCAAAGGTGGAGAAACACTGCTTTTGGTCATCTTTCAGGCTTATCCTTAGCTCTTTTTCTTATGCAGCCTAGGATCACCTGCTCAGGGAATGGTGCCGCCCCCAGTGGGCTGAGCACTACTGTATCAAACACTAAGCAAGACAAACCCCAATAGAAATACCCACAGACCAGTTGATCTACAAAATGCTTCAATTGAGACTCTTCTCAGGTGACTCTAGACCATGTCAAGTTGACCGTTAATGCTAAATGGGGACTTGAGAAGAACTTTTTTGGATAAAAGTGGGAGGGTCTTATCAAGTCTCCCTTTAGATGCAGTGAAGCCAAATACCCTTACACATTTCTTCTTGCTGTTATCCTCCAAGGTGAAGGTTGTGGTTTAATTCTCTTTTTATGGCAAACTCCTCTGTGGGCTGGAATCTCAACAGTTATGTGAATATGGGCTTTACAGTCTTTTAAATGGACAAATAACCAAAAGAAAGAAAATGTTAAGATTTCATTTTCCTGATTGACCAAGTGTTGGCAGGAGGATGGGGCTGGGGTCAGTTTTTAGTTCTTTTAAGCTTGGAGGAAGAGCTTAAGAAATGTACACTGAGAGAGCAGAAGAAAACCTATTTTTAGCCGAGTTTTATTACTGGGAGTTCATGATAGAACAGGAAAGGCAAGCACTTGAGTTTCCTCCCAAAGAGAGCTCTCCTGCTGCTGACATTTCCATCCTTATTTTGAGAAGTGCGTAGGAGGCCAGGACCCCCTCCTGCCTGTCGTCCCCCCCCCCCAGTTGAAGTGCAGGTCATGCCTGCCAGTGTTTCTGACTTTGCCCAAGCTCTTACCGATTTCAGGGAATGGAAGGAAACGAAAATGGGATTTGCTTGGAGAAACAGAGGGGTCACTTGCTTTAGAGAAATGGCTCCTCTCAGAGCAGGAGGTGAGGCAGATACAAGCCTGGCTTTGGGACTCCAGAGTTCTTTGATTGAGCAGCCTTCTGATTCTGGACATATTGTAGGCCAGGCAGAATGGAGCTAGTGGCTGGGCTTAACCATCTGTTAAACCTAATCATACCTGGCAGGCCTGAGAATTGTGAGCAATGTTTCAGAGAAGAAAGTTATTTCTGTTAAGCTGGGTTTCAAACAAGCAATGATGCATCTCACTTGAAGCATTTTATCATTTGAAAACCATTCTCATAACCCAGGGTTACTCTTCACACTGACTGCACACATAGGCAAAGGAAGTGGAGGAAAGAACCACTCTCTGAGAATCCAGTCTGTCTGCCCTGAGCTGCTTGCTCCAGCCCTTGTTCCCTTGTTCCCTTGTCCAGGAGGAAGAGCACTCGCTGAGATCTTTGCCATCTGTCTTAGTTAGGGTTTTACTGCTGTGAACAGATGCCATGACCAAGGCAACTCTTATAAGGACAACATTTAATTGGAGCTGGCTTACAGGTGTAGAGAGGTTCAGTCCATTATCATCAAGACAAGTATGGCGGCATCCAGGCAGGCATGGTCCAGCTGGAGCTGAGAGTTCTACATCTTCACCTGAAAGCTTCTAGCAGAATACTGGCTTCCAGACAGCTAGGATGAGGGTCTTAAAGTGGCACCCACAGTGATACACCTAATTCAGCAGGGCTACACCTTCTAATAGTGCCACTCCCTGGGCCGGGTATATATAAATCACCATACCATCTTTAAAGAGCTGATTCTATCATCTCTACCCTCCAGCCTCTCATGAGCTCTTCAGCTGGTGCCAGGACTGCACAGAAGGGACTCTAGTGCTTGGAAAAGCCAGGCTTTTATTGGGTAGCTGAGGAAGATGGAAGGATGGTAAAAGGGAAGATGGCTCCAAGGTTCTGCCTTTTCTGAAAACACACTTGCTGCCATGTTGGGAGTAGAGCCACTCAGTTCTTTTTGTCAAGAAGCCACTGGGAGAAACAAATGTGACCAGGGAGAGTTATTTTCTCTAAGCAGTAGGAAGTGCAGTCATGACAAAAGGAGGTTCTGTATAGCCCTAACTTGGGGAGAATGGTTCTCAGGAGGTCAACAGACTATAGACTCTACTCTGTGGGGTGCATGCACATGCATGTGTGCATGTATGTATGTGTTTCGGTGTATATCAGTTTGGGCAGCTGTTAGATAGTGGCATGTTTAACACTCCTCTGTAAGAACATCAGTGTGTCACTCACAGGGAAGAGGTCACGTGAGAATGACAGGCTCCACCCACAATATCAACTAATTTTGGGTGGCCTTTATCCGTCACAAGAGGCACAGCTTAGCATTTGTAAAGCAGATAAGAGGGGAGCTGGTGAGGAAGAAGCAGGGCCCACCAAAGGGTATGCTGCATGACTGCATGCTGCCATAAGGACCCACACCAATGGCTAAGAATGACCTTAACTCAGCTCTTCTCCACTGGAGCGAGTCAAGCACTGTTTGGCTTCCTAAGGGGCTTTCTTAGTGAAGTCCATTCAAATCTTCCCCTTGTGCAGCTTTGTACCCATGCCTGGAACAGAAGGAGTATGAAATTATACACTGGGGGTGGGGGTGGGGGCAGGAAATAAGTGCCACCAAATCCTAGAGGCAATTTTTCTACAGGCTCAAGCAGGGATTTAGCAAATCTTCAGAACATAGAACCCAAACAATTCAGAGAGAAGCCATTAAATATGCCTAAGTTCATAGCAACTTAACTTATAACAACAAACCACCACACTTGGCTGTCTCCAAGAGTCTTAAGATACTAAGTAAGAAAAAGCATTCATTAGTAAATCATTTTAGAATTGGCCTGTCTTCAGTTATTATGTATATATGTGTGTGTGTGTGTGTGTGTGTGTAAATGTATATATGTGTGTGTGTGTGTCATTCACTTTTCAAATAGGCGATAACACTAAGCACATTCACACCAGTCTACAAGTTGTAAGACTCTTGGAGACAGCCAAGTGTGGTGGTCACCAGAGCAAGGTCTGGGGAAGGTTTGCTGGAAGCAGAGTTAAGTCATCTGTTGACTTTGGGCTTCCTAAGAATCCCTCCATCATGATGCATAGAGGGAAGTTTGCTGTAAAAGTGCCTTCCCCTACGTAGCTAAGACTGGTGGTCTAGGAGCCGCGTGATTTCTGGCAGTGACAGCTTTGTTTCTCCTTCAGAACAAACCACGAGAAATTGGACAGATAGGAGGATGCTACCAGGGTAGGTGGCTGACCTAATTGAAGGTGTCTCAAACCAGGACCCACTAGCTCTCTGCAAAGTGTTGTAATCTTATAGTAGCCTCTCCTTCACAACAAGCAGATGATCAGTTTAGCAGCACTACAAGGCACAATCACAGCACCCACATTTATGATCGTGTTCACACCCAGGAAGGGCTGATGACACCATGAAGCTTGGTAGGAATGGAGGCGGTGCAGCAAATTAAATTGAGGAAAGAAGTGGGAGAATTGAGTCACTTCACGGACAGGGTAGCGTAGGCAAGACACACTCGGAAAAGACAGCATTGTACACAACAGTACGTTCAGAGTCAGCTTCAGCACAAAGACGTACGGAGTTAGTTATTCACTGCATGTGGCTTTGTGAACTTTGAAATGTTTCCATAGAACCTGAGTATGTGTGTCTAATGTCCTTCAAGTTGGACTCGAGCCGTCAGCATGTAGAGGATGTGCCTGCATTTGTGTTGGTATGTTTGTTGAGTTTGTTAAAGATCTCCCTAGATGAGACTGAGGCATGATCGATCTGTAAGTAGACCTGGGGATCTTCAATTCCAACTACAGGTACAAGTGAAATGACTTATTGGGAATGACTGGACTTGCATTGAGGATTTTCCACCTTTGGCTTTCAACGTAGATTCACAGAAATCTGTAAATAGGAATAGTAGTTTCTTGCTTATATTCATGGAGTCATTGTCAGGCCAGCCACGGAGCCTCTTCTCCCACATGCGTCTGACCATCTTCTGCTCTCCACATCCTTGTCCCTTAGGATCAGCTTGTCTCAAGTATAGAAATCAATACCTGTGATATCAGCATAATGCTTAGTTTTATTTTATGCTCAAGTATCGTTCTGCTCAAATGGCATCTCGGTTGGCTTTCTGTTCGTGCGATGAAGTCCATGACCAAAAGCAAGTTGGGGAGGAGGAGGTTTATTTGGTTTACATGTCCTGATCGCTGCGTTATTGAGGACATTCAGGTAAGGAACCTCTAAGTAGGAACTGAAGCAAAGACCATGTAGGGATACTGCTTACTGCCTTTCTCAGCCTGCTTTCTGGTCTACCCCAGGACCACCTGCCCAGGGGTGGCACTACCCACAGTGTGCTGGGCCTTCCCACATCAATTATTAACAAAGAAAAAACCCACAGACCTGCCCGCAGGTCAATCTGTAGAGGTAATTCCTAACTTGAGATTCTTTCTTGCCCAGATATATTTAGGTGTGTGTCCATCAACACAAAGTAACCAGGACAAGATGGTGACACCAGGAATCCCTCAGTCACCCCCTGTTTTCTGTTTTTATCTGTGTCCCCTAGACTTGCTCTGCACATCTGCTCGCTGTCACAGCCATCCTTTTGTCCGCTGTTGCAGTCCTTGCCACACTTGTTGCCATGGAGATCTTGCCTGAGTCAGGGAGGGGGTTCTTTGAACAGGAATTCACTTGCTGAGGAGCAGGCATGTTGAAACCCATGACTGCACAGGTCATAGGCTCTAGGGGGAGAACCACCCACTATTAATCTACTAAATGGATATGTTATTCAACTGACTTGCAGTGACTTACCATTATACCCGGAGATTTTAGTTGCATTTCTTGGCCCTCATCAGAGAAACATTAGCACAGACTCAGCACTGGGTCAAGTTGCAGAGATTAATGGATGACGTCGTGCTTGTCTTTAAATCACATATCACTCTCAATAATATAATAGATAATCTCTGGGTTGTTATCATCTCTTCCTAAGGCTCAGGGATCATTGTGGCAGAGGGGGGAAGAAGCAATATAATAGTCAGAGAGGCAAGGAAACCGGATTTTCCAGACCCTGCAGGCAGTTGCGTCATCTCTCAGCAGTGATAAGGGCGTGCACCTGCCCTGTGTGAGCCAAGGCTGGTGGGAGGTCAGCGTGAAGGCTCACCCCCAGCTGAGAAGCCATTGGCAATTGATAGCTACCAGGCACAAGGGGAGTCCATTTTCTTTAAAGGTGTGGTCTCTGGTAGGTTGACCATACTCTAATGGATGGTCACACATCCAAGAGTATATAGAAGTGCTGATTGGATTTAGTGGTTTTTTGTTTTTTCGGTTTTTTTTTTAGAGATTACAAATTGCATGGGTAGGAAGGGAGGGCGGAACTTGGAGGAATTGGGGGAGAGGGTGAGTTTAACCAGAATAAATTGTATGAAGATTTCAAAATATTATTTTTTTTAAAAAAAAGGAAATGAGTCTAACTTGGGGTAGAAGTTTGGGAGCCCAGACACTTTCTTGGGGAAAGCCATGCATCTTTTCAGGATATGGGAAGCGGGAGCTATTTTCTGGCTCGCCCACTGTGACCTGTGTCATGGAGGCAGGATGCTCTCTTGATACTTGTTCAGTTAGCAGATATCCTCCAAGGGTATCAACTGCTCCAATGTAATAAAAAAAAATAGATGATTTGTCCTCCATGACCTTCTGGTCTCATCAGGAAAGACACGTACATCTACACAGACTGTCCTACACTGGGACAGCGGCGCGGCCTAAGGAAAAGTGAAGAGGAGGCACCCAAAGCTGTCAGAAGGTCAGCCCCAATCAACTCAATCTTCTATGACTTTACACATGAGAGGCTGAGGCAGGAGGGTTTCTGTGAGGTTGAGGCTGCCCTGCGTTACTCATGAGTTCCAGGATAGTCTGGAACTACAGAATGAGACCCGTTCTTTACAAAATACCTAGCTAACTAAAACCCTTACTATGCTTCTCCATAGATCACCACCACCACCACTACCACCAAACAAACAAACAAACACACACACAAACCCTTCTAGCCTAGGAGGTAGGGAATAGAGACATAGTTTAGTCAGCAGTGAAGTGCTTGCTATGCAACTGTGAGGACCACCTTTGTTAAAGCTAGATATGGTGTGTTATTGTAAGCCCAGGGCTATAAGCACTGAAACAGGGGACTCCAGAGGGCACTGGCCAGCTGGCCAAACTGAACCGATGAGGTCCAGGTTCAGTGAAAGACTCTTTAAAAGCGACAGAGGGCAATTGAGGGAAAGACCCAGTGTCAGCCTTTGGCCTATACATGCATCCGTATACATACATACATGTACACACGTGTATGTTTATACAAACATTCATGACACACACATGACTCAAAATATTTTCAGAGGGACTCCATAGGAGGATAATGTGTTTAACCCCAGGGGCCCAACTACATTCTTGATGAATAGTAGGGGGCATTCTCTTCATGCTTTGCTCAGAAGGAAGGAGGAAACCACACTGAGGAAGCCAGTGCCTTCTGCTCTTCTGAGCTAGGTCTGCCCTCAGGGAAGCGGCTTTATTGGGAAATGTAAGTGCGGGGATGGGAATTCTATGAATAAGTAGGAAAAATGCTAAAGAAAAAGAACACTTAGGCAGAGATGAAGACTGTTTCTAGACGTAAGACTGATTTGATGTTTTTTTTTCTTTTTTTGTTTTTTGTTTTTTTAACATGGACTGAATGTGACGCAGTTGTCGAGTGTGATGAAATTCTAAGAGAAGCCTCCAGAAACAAAATGTAAAGACAAACAAACAAGCACCCCAAACACATGGAGTATCCAATGGGACAAGAATGACAGTGCAGCATAGAGAGCCAGTCATGTAGTCTGTGACCAACCACAGCTAGCTTCTGTCACTTAGCTCCGTGTCACTTTAATAGCAGCCACAGAACAGGCAGCAACCTGGTGTCCCTGAACTTCAAAAGGACCGTGAGGTCACAGGAGAGAAAAAGAGAGGGAGAAAACTAATGGAGCATTTGGGAGTGGGGCGTGGGGAGGGGTCTTTGAAAGGCAAAACCAGAAAGATTAATGTTTCATTTGAAGACAGGCTCTTTCTGGGATTGTGGCTTACCCCCTATATATGGCTATTTCCCTCATTCAAAGGGTTTTCTTTTGTTTCTATCAATGGGCAGTTGATAGGGAATCTGATGGCTATAGTTCATGTGCTTCTTGTACATTTCTTGGCCCCTGGGGTTGGTCCTGGGTGTTGCCTGTCTCTTTACAAGTCTGCTCTCTGATAGTAGACATAACACTCTTCTCTAGCTCAGTAGAGTTTTAAGCAACAGAGCCATGCCTGGAACTGTATTCTCTAAGCACTGCCTGCAGGTTCAACCACATGGAAGCCTGTGTTTATTCTCCTGTATTACTGGGCAGCTCCTGGGGTCTGGAAAGGTCTGGTCGCTTTCTTCATGTGTTTTGGTGGAAAGGGCTCAGTGCATGCTTTAGCTAGTGTGAGTAGCCTGGGCCCTTGCCATGCGGCAATCTCAGGGTTTCATAAAACTTGAGCTGATGTCGTGAAGACTGGTAGATGTTTAGGGTGTGAGCTTATAATTACCCCTCCTTTCCTGGATGAAAATTTGATTTGAGATTAATTTCGGAATGGCGTGGTTATTTTGCGTCATTTTAGGCTGCAATGCTAAAATAGAAACTGGATAGGGAATGGTTGACTCACACTGTGATAAACTCCTTGTCACTTAATGCTACGTGACTTTGAGAATAAGATCAATCAATAATTTTGTACAGTACAAGTGCCAGAGAAGTTTCTCCGACTTGTTCTCTCTACTAATGTGTGTCATGATTACACTTTTACAAGATAGGGTATTTTAGGAGTTGGTTGTGCATGACTTGGCTTTCTCAGTCTCTCTCTCCCTCCTCCTTGTACTTATATTACCAAGCAACTCCAAATGGATTTAAGATGTAGCTTGGGGTTGTTTTTCAATGATAGTATAATGTGCTGATGACAACAGGTGACCAGGGATATTCATCTGAGATGGCAGGTGAATGTGAAGAAACTTTGGTGATCACAGACTTTAGTCTGGTGAACACAAGCTTCCACTGAAAGAGGAAGGCCAACTTCTAATCTGAATGGCTATAAGCCAGAGTCTGATCCAGGGGGTGACCACTCACTAATGGTTGGGAGGTCCCAACCATTGCCTATCTTTGGGTGGTAGAAAGAGGTATTACAGTCTAGGGACACTGGTTGGAGCTGAGGATTCAGCTACTTACTAGCTGTGGATTGTCAGGAAACTGATTCCATGTCTTGGATCCTGGTGTGTGTGTGTGTGTGTGTGTGTGTGTGTGTGTGTGTGTGTGTGTGTGTTTCGGAAGATGCTTGCCTAGTATGCAGGAAGCCCTGGGTTCAATCATTAGCACTGCAGAAACTGGGTGTGGCAGTGCATGTCTGTAATCCCACTTGGGAGGTGAAGGCAGGAGTATTGGGAGTTCCAAGTCATCACTGGCTACACAGCGAGTTAGAGGCTAGCCTGGCACACATAGACCCTGGCTCAAAAAAGAAAGAAAGGGAAGAAGACAGCAAGGAAGGAATAGAGGGAGGGAAGGAAAGTGGGAGGAAGGCAGGGAGAGAGAGCAAGAGAGAGACACACAGGGAAAGGAGAGGAGAGGGGAGGGGAGGGGAGGAGAGGAGAGAGAGAGAGAGAGAGAGAGAGAGAGAAAACAAATATGGCAGAATTTACATTATGGAGGTTATTGTGCAGATTAAATGTGCATAAAACACTCAGGCTTGAGAATTTCTGACTGAAAGTTTGTCTCTGCCCTTTGAGAAGACTATGTGTGATGTGACCTGAGGAGGCCTGGCCAGCAGTTTACCTGAAATCTTGCTGCTGCTTCTTCTCTTCCTTCCTTCCCTCCTTCCCTCCTTCCCTCCTTCCCTCCTTCCCTCCTTCCTTCCTTCCTTCCTTCCTTCCTTCCTTCCTTCCTTCCTTCCTTTCCTTTGTTTATTTATGCAATGCCAACAAATGAGCATGTGTGTCGAACCAGGCAGCTTTTGATGAATCAGATTCGGTCCTGCTTTTGCCACTCTGGTGCCAATACATATCACAGTTGCAATCTAGGGTGGGCAAGCACTGCCCTGGGAAGCACACAGTCCTCAGGTAGCATTTGGGATGGAGTAGAAAAAGAAGAGACAAGGCTGACAGAGAAAGCCTGGTAAAGGTGATGTGTTCAGACCGTGGTCTAAGAGGTGGGGGCGGGGGACGCATCACCTGTAGGCATTTTGGCTGGGCTGAAGTGTTGAGAGAGGTGGGATAATTGTGACTTTGAGATATGGTAAGATAACAATCTGCTTGTGCTGGGAGTTTTCTCTTGCCTCCCCAGTGAGGTTCCAAGCCTCAGATGTTGATCCCATAGCCTCTTTGTTCACCAAAAATACACCTCTGTGGCATTCCTCACATTTAGAACTGGAGACTGTGATATCTTCATCCACAGAAACATGATGGATTGTAGCTCAACGTAGTCAGAATGATGCTCTATCTATCTATGCTCTATAACTGCACTCCATTTAACATGTCAAATGTAGAAAAGGGGAACCGGAGCCTTTCTACTGACAATGCAGAGCACCGTGTTGGCAGATCTAGCTGTTTGACTCTGACCCGAGCTTTACGCTGGCTCTGAGTGTGTTTAAATTTGAATTTGAGTGTTTTGCTGGGCGAGGCTGTCTACACTGTGTTTCCATGACACCATCACTCCCTGCTGTTTAATATCTGGCTCCCATCCTCACACTGATTTTACCTACTTGGCCCAGGGAGCTGCTGGCCTTGGGCGGCTTTTTCTAGGCAGCAGAGGTTAGAGATGCAGCCATTGTTTCGAGCTGATTCATCATCAGCCTGATGCTAATTCACAAAGTCAGGCATGGTAATTTGGAGGGGCTTCTCAATTTCCACTAACCAAAGGCTTTTAAGTCCCTCTTCTTCAACCCCCCTCCTCTTCTTTTATCTTGCCCTCTTAACACTTTACTTGGATAACACAATCAAATCAAATTCTATATATAAAAAGCATATGGGATGCGGGAGCCCTCAAAGCACAGGGTTGAGTTAGCCATATAGAGACAGTGTAGCAGGAGGAGATGAGATGGGAGACAGACAAGTAAGGAGGGTCAGTTCTGTTGGGTGGGTTGGAGAACCAGAGAAGAGTGTTTAGGCTGTGCTGGGGATCAAGATGAGACCAGCAGGAATTAGACAAAGGCAGGTGCATTATGGGTGGAGAAAAGGGAAAGCCAAGGCTTAGACACTCGGCCTGCTGCATGTAGACACTCGGCCTGCTGCATGTAGACCCTCACAGGTCTCACAACAGAGCTGCGGTAGGTAGGTAAGCAAGAGAGGGGCTTGAACTATAGATGCTGATGCTGTGGCGCTGCCTTCCCTCCCTACCCCTTCTGCTGGCCTGCAGGGTGGTACTTGAAACTTCCTGGCAGCACGCCAAGTTGAGTCAGGCACCACGTGCTGCCCTAGAGGAAGCATGCAGCATCTTTCAAAGGTTTTTTTGTTTTTTTTTTTTTTTTTTTTTTTTAAAGAAAAGAGTCCCAGGAGAGGAGAGGGGCTGAGTCAGTCCTGGCAGGAAAGTGGAGGACACACACAGACCAAGCCCAAAATAGCTCCTGGGGGCTGAGCAGAAGGAAATTAGATAACTGGTCTGGTCTGCGTGGGCAATGCTTTTGGAAGGCCAGTAAGACGGTGAGAACAGGGCAGTGGTCCCTTCTAGAGGTCAGGAGTGAAGGCTGGCAGGGGATATCTCTGAGCACGTGATTTTTAAAACCTCAGAATACAGAGCATTCTTCAGTGGATGCTAGCCCATAGGTGGATGGCAAGCTTACTAGCCTCGCTACCTGAAATACTCTTCTACATCTTTGGAGGTCACAGACTAGGGGCGGCTTTCTGGTCGGTCTTCCTGAGTGAGGGAAAAAAATCCTGTCATTCTCCTTGTGTCACCTCCCCCTGTCTCTTGGACTGTGGTGTCCTGTTAAGAAAACACGTCAAACTTTATATGCCCCAGAACAGGGGAACGCCAGGGCCAAAAAGGGGGAGTGGGCGGGTAGGGGAGTGGGGGTGGGTGGGTATGGGGGACTTTTGGTATAGCATTGGAAATGTAAATGCGCTAAATACCTAATAAAAAATGGAAAGAAAAAAAAAAAAAGAAAACACGTCAGAAAAGCGTTTCTGTGGTCGTGGTCCCAGACCTTCTGTCTGTCTGGTTTGGGTCCTTACGTGGCAGGCCACCTGTGTAAGAATCCCCAGGGCTGGATACCATGCCAACGTGTCCAGTTGCTCTCTTTCATCACTGTGTTGTTTTTGTGGGAGCCTGATTCAGGAAAATGATGATCCCAGTCATTTACACAACCCCGAGCAGCTTGGCGTTCCCCAGGGCTGCTGCAAGGCAGTCAGGTCTACACTCCTTAAAGCCACAGGAAACAGCCAGTCCACGTTGCGCATGCACTGCAGCAGCTTCTTATAGGTCAAGGAGATTTAGATTTTGAATAAACAGGAGAGGGGGTGTTTCTCAAGCTTCTCAGAAGCGCTCGGACCTCAGGCCTGTCATCTGCTACTAAATTTGGCTTTTTTTCATCTTCCTTGCGCAGGATTCCTTGGCAGCCGTGGCACAGATTCCGGGATAGCTTTAGATAAACAACTTGGTTGCCGAGGACTGTTACCTGTTGTGGTTCCAAAAATCACCAAGGGTTGTAGAGATGACTCAGGACAAATTCAATTAAGGTGTGAAGGACAGAGAAAGTCAGTGGCGTGGCTGAGCCTTCTCGTTCGCCGCTGGTACATTTGTAATTTTCACTGGAAAAACTGCAGAAGGCGAGAGTGTTGTTGTCCTCTGAGCTTTTGCCTGGTGCAGAAATTTACATCTGTGTACTGTAAACTCTATGGACAGCTTCAGTATCCCTTGTGGAAGCCACACAGGATTCCCAGCACCCCCTCCTAGGCAGGTAGAGTGAATCTTTCCAAAGCCCCGGCGCCCTCCTGTATCCAGCGTGAGCTGCGTTCAGCATGGCATTCGTTAAGAAGCTTGCTTTCCTCTCTAGTGCCTGGGCCCCATTACAGACGTGTCTCACCCACTTTTATGTTGGAAAGAAGCTGTGCCCAGCACATAGCAGATATGTATTCAGTGCTAAGCAACATTTCTGTGGGATGATGTTTGGGGCAGGTAAACGACAACAGAGAAGGTACAAGCCTCATAGAAAGACAGACATCGGGTTAGGGTAGGAACGGATCACCCGTTTAAGAATTCACCCAGGCAGGGTTTATGTGACTTTGGGCAAAGCATCAATTTGACCTTTTGTTCCACTGACATGATAACACTGCTTTCTTTCTTGATTTGGGTAGGAGTCAAGGAATACATTAGTTATGAGTACTTTTTCCACTTAGGATGTTTCTGCCCAGAGGCACCATTACTGTAAAGGAGCCACTGTACCCAGGAGCTGGGCAAACCGCTTCCTGTGTGGGTTCTCACATTCTTTCTGGTTGACTTTGAGCAAGGTGACTATTTAGCCTGTTGGGAATGCTCACCTCAAAGGAAACTGTCAGCCCTATTTCTCAGAGCCATTCTGAGGCTCGAAGAGGTAGCACACTTGGATATGGTTTCAAGTTTATTCATGTCTATGAACTTGTGTCCTGATTCTAGTAGACAAGGAGAGAATGGACCTCTTTAGGTACCTTAATGCCTATGTATGCTCTGTGTTGTCCCATTTCATGCTCAGGCCACCAAATCTTGAATATATATATGCATGTTGGAGTGTGGGGTTGACACTAGAGTTGTGTCTTCCACGCTTGCTAAGCAGTAAGTCTGGTGTGTGTGTGTGTGTGTGTGTGTGTGTGTGTGTGTGTGTGTGTGTGTGATTTTCTGCAGTTTCTGTGAGGACGGGATGGAGACATTAAGAAGAACCTCTGCTGAAATCCCACCTTTGGGGGGCAAACAGACATTCTTCTGGTGTATCTGGACCTAGGTTGGGCACAGGGAATTCGTGTCATTCTTAAATTCATGGTAAGGTTTCATAGATAGTCAGTTCAAAGTTAAGTTCTGAGCCATGTACTGAGAGCAATGCTTGTTAAAGGACGGGTAAGAGTTAAGACCTGAAAATCTGAAACTACTGGAGAATTACTAGGAAGTACGCAATTAAGATCTAGGCATAAAGCAGGACTTTCTGAATAGGACCCCCATTGCTATGGAATCAAGGAGTAGCCCAAAGAGAGTGGAATTAAAAGGCCTTTGTACAGCAAAGGGTGTGGACAGTCAAGTAAAGAGGCAGCCCACAGACTGGGGGAGAAGCCTTTGCTCAGTTATCAATCTGATACATGGTTAGTAACCAGAATACACACTAAACTAAACACCAAGAAAACAGAATGCTCAGTCCAAAGTGGGCTACAAAATTTGACTGGAGTTCTCAACAGAAGAACTACAAATGCTTAAAAGGTGTTCAATATCCTCAGCCACCAGGAAAATAAAATGTCAAACCAGTTTGAGATTCTCACTCATCAGAAGGACTACTCTGTTTCTGTTTCTCTCTTCAAGATGCTATGGGCTATGAACTCCCAGGGGAGGAAAGAGAGAACGGCTGTAGGGTGTCTGGTGGAAGCTGAGAGTCAGGGGTAATCTTTTTTTTTTTTTGGGGGGGGGGGTTGTTGTTGGTTTTCTTGAGACAGGGTTTCTCTGTGTAGTCCTGTCTGTCCTGGAACTCACTCTGTAGACCAGGCTGGCCTTGAACTCAGAAATCCGCCTGCCTCTGCCTCCCAAGGGCTGGGATTAAAGGTGTGCGCCACCACCGCCTGGCAGAGGCAGGGGTAATCTTAAGCCTGTAATGCTGGTAGAAATTGGGGGTCCACTTATTACAGTAACCCTTTGTGTGCCTCCTCCTTGCTATACAATGACCTCAAGGGGCCTGATTTTTTTTTTTGGCCACAGTGACAACATCAACAGAAACCAGCCCCGAGGAAATCCTACCCTTGTAGGGTGGTGGTGCATCAGAGGTTCGGTTGGATGCTGATTAACAAAACTTAGACATATTTGTGTAGAACTCCCAGGGAGCCAGAATCCCAGGGAATCAGGGCTCTTGGCTTCAGTGATTGTCAAATTCCTCCACTCAAAGCTCTGCATGGGAGATATCAGCTGCTTGGGCCTTGAGACCCCCTGAGTTCTCAGCATGGCCCTGTAGTCAGGGGGCCCCTGTAGACACTGAAAATTGGAGGTTAAAACCATTGCTTGGAGTTGATTGATGAAAATATATAAATGTGACATTTCTTGGACTTCAAAAGTTTACCCTTTCATTGTTAACAGAATTTATTTAGAAATACAATTTCCAACAGGGGAAGGGGTGGGCTCTGAGGACATTACACTTTCTAGTATCCACCCTATGACTCTAGGGACTTGAAGAGTTGGCACTGCGTGGGACACAAGAGGAAAATTAAAGCCAATTTTTAGAAGTGAGGGTGGTCGGGTGTGAAGGGGGACTGTGATCCCCCTGAGCCAGGCACGGGAAATGTATCTCTTGTGTCTTCCCACTGATAATCCCCCCAAGATCACATAGCTCGTGAGAGGAATGGAAGAGTGAGCTAGTGTTCTTGCATGTAGCCATTCCCTTTTGCCTCACAACCTATGGGCTAGGAGTGGTGCCAGGTGGCAGATGAAGAGTCCTTTGTGCTTATTAATAGGCAAAGTGCTTTTATTTTTATTATATGCATTTTTTTTGTAGAGATAGTCTCATGTGTCCCAAGCAGGTCTCAAACTTACTATAAAGCTAAGGGTTCTCTTGACCTTCTGGTCCTCTGGTCCCCACTTCCCAAGTGCTAGGATTACAGGTATGCATTACTGCTCCCAGCTTAAGGCAGTGGTAGAATCAAACCTGGGGCATTGCCTATGCTAAGCAAGCACTCCTGAAACCGGGCCACACTCTCAGCCCATTTGTTTTTATTTTTAAAGGTGAGTCTGCACGAGTGCTAACGTGAAAGGGGATTTCTGGAAAATCCTCGGCTCATTTCAGCAATACCAAACAAATCTCCTCTTAGCATATTTTGATTAATCTGAATTTTATTTCAACAACAGGCTTTTAGTAACTAGCCAGTATATCACATTCCTCCCGCATTACCCTGTAACTAAAGCAAATAATCTGACCTGGTGGAGGTAAGGGGAAAACAGCGATGGGGTGTGGCGGGGTGGAATGTCAATAATGTACTTTCCATCCGACCAGAGCAGGACATCCAACCAGAGCGTTCTGGCAGGGCGGATGTGACAGAGGATCTGGCCTCACCTGGTTTGCTTCATTTACATGAAATTTGACTAGGGATTTGGAGAGCATTATTACATTGTTGGGCAATTCCTGTGTGGGTATTAGACTGAGCTTAGTGTTTGTTTATAGGTAAATGCCTCACAAAGATCGCCACAGGTGAGGGTTTAGTGGATGCGACCTAATGGCATTAAAATATAGACGTACATGCATACGCACATGGGCTTTAGTGTACGTATTGGGGTTTTCTGGAGCACTGCTGTGGGATTGAAGATCATATTTTGAGTGTGTTCTCAATGCAGGTAGCAGAGGGCTGGCACAGAGACACCGATGCTTTCTGAGTTTTAATATGATACCCAAATGAATGAGTAGGTGAGTAAGTAGATAGATGGGTAGATAGAAGAAATGAAGGAAGAGAGGAAGGGAGGGAGGGAGGGAGGGAGGGAGGGAGGGAGGGAGGGAGGGAAGAGCAGCTGATGGCTGAGGGAACACAAGTCCTGAGACTAACCCATTTCTTCCCAAGGGACCTGCAGCTTGACTGTTTTCTTCAATCAGAATGGCTGCCTTCAGCAAGCAAATTGCTCCATTCAAATCATCAGGTTGGCTGCTGACCACCCTTTCCCTTAGTATACCAACACTACATTGTATTTCTAATCAATATTTTTCTTTGGATTTGGGGTTTCTGATCAACCCTCTGTCTTAGAGTTCCATTGCTTTGAAGAGACACCATGACCATGGCATCTCTGATAAGGGAAAATGTTTCATTGGGACTGGCTTACAGTTTCAGGGGTGCAGTCCATTGTCGTCATGGCAGGAAGCATGGTGGCATGCAGACAGATGGTGCTAGAGAAGGAGCTGAGAGTCCTACATCCAAGTTGGCAGGCAGCAGGAAGTGAACTTGGTTTGAGCTTCTGAGACCCGAAAACCCTTCCTATAGAAAGAACCTCCTCCAACAAAGCCACACCTACCCCAAGGCCACACCTCCTAATAGTGTGTCACTTCCTATAGGCCAATGGGGGCCATTTTCTTTTAAGCCTGCCTTCCTTCCTTCCTTCCTTCCTTCCTTCCTTCCTTCCTTCCTTCCTTCCTTCCTTCCTCCCTCCCTCCCTCCCTCCCTCCCTCCCTCCCTCCCTCCTTTCCTTCCTTCCTTCCTTCTTTCCTTGTATTCATTTGTTTCATCACCTACTCATTCATTTAAGTATCCATCCCTCTCTTCATATATTAATACCTTATATTCCCTGTGACAGGGTCCCCAGGGACCTGATTCTCCCACTCTTACTTGCCTTAGGGACTGGGAACTCTCAGTGGTGCCTTCTTGAAACCTGGAGGGCCTATTCTTACATGGGCCCTTCTTCATTGACCTTGACCTGGATGGTGCTCTCTTGTGGGACACAGAATAGCTACCCTCCCTTTTAAGTTCTGGGTTATATGACAGCTTTGAAGATCAAAATCTGAATGGGAGCTTTTGTGTTAGGAATCCTTGCCCATGACCGTAAACCTGCTCACTTGAGAGGGCTGTCCTGGCCTTAGGAGCCACAGCCTATTTTCTCTGGCCCACTGCTCCTGGGCAATTGGCCTCATGCCTAGAGCCAGCAGACCCAGTGTGTCACTGGGTCAGGCCTCCAAGTCATGGAAGTTTTCCGTTGGGGCTATCCCAGTTGCTCTGGCAGGATTGCAACAGACAAATTCAGGCACCTTCTCAAAACATAAACACCTCATGACTTTTTCCAGGGTCTATGCAGCAAATCTATTTCAAGAACAATTTAGCTTTTGTCTGCCCTTGGCTTAGAACTGTGACATGTTTCTCCTGTGTTCCATCATGACACCCTCCCCAGCTGTCTTGATGGAAGGAGACTCACCACATCCTATAAGTAGTGCTTCCTGTCTCACTGTGGTTCAAGGAGTCAAACGCCCCGAGTTCTCTTATTTTGTCATTGCATAGAAGCATATTCGTTCTCCTCCCTCTCCACAGTCTGTGACCCACCTCTCTTCTGCTCACTGAGAACTTGCCATATGTGCTTATCCCAGCTTACCCAGGTATCCTGACAGAGTTCCCCGGCAGCTCCCTTCTTGACTTTCATGATGCCTAATGGGATAAGACGGACTCCTACCCGTCTGTGCGTTTGGCATGTGACAGGCTCTTAATAAAATGAACTAACTGAATAGACCAATGCCAGGTCTTTTAAAGGTATTTATGAATCACACCTTAGTCAAGGAGTGGCCAAGCAAAGGCTAGTGGGACTGTGTAAACAATCAGAATAGTTTAGTGTGGATTGGATTGTAGCTTCATTTTGAGGGTTATGCTGAGCAGAGAGAGAAGCGGAGCGATTTTTTAAAAATCATGTAGAAAATGTTCTTTTTTAAATACTTAAAAAAATTTAAAATTTTGCCGGGCAGTGGTGGCGCATGCCTTTAATTCCAGCACTTGGGAGGCAGAGGCAGTTAGATTTCTGAGTTCAAGGCCAGCCTGGTCTACATAGTGAGTTCCAGGACAGCCAGGGCTACACAGAGAAACCCTGTCTCAACCCCCGCCCCTCGCCCCCCCCCAAAAAAAAAAAAAGAAAGAAAGAAAGAAAAAAAGAAAAAACAAATTTAAATTTTCCCAGAGAGAAGTAAAAAAACAAAAAGAAAACAGAAAAACAAAAAGTGCTGTTCTCAGAGAACCATGCCATTCATCTTGTCTCTGAGGCAACAGAGTCAATACTCAGGCAGAACGGGGGGGGGGGGGGGGGGGGGGAGGGGGTTGGAAACAGTCTTACAGAGTGATGACTCCTGTGTTCTAAGTCACTGAGGACATAAAACAAACGAGGCTTTCCTAAATAGACTGTGGTTATCAAAGTCAAAGGAAATAAAGTCAGTTACTAGGCATAGTTCCTCATGGGGGAGGCTGAGAAGATGATGGCGAAATGTTGAGAGTTTCTGCGAGCTTTCAGTTTTAGCATGGTTGTTTGGATTTTCAGTTCTGACATTGCACATATTGGACGCGGGGACCATCGTCCCAACGATTCACCCCAACAGGCTTTGGCGAGTGGGTAGACTAGAACCTGAGGAAGTATCCATTCGAGTCCCTGACAGCTGCTGAAGTGGAGTGCTGAGTGACTGCTTGAGCAATAGCTGCTGGTGACATGCCTCCTAAGCCTGACCTTTTTTATTCATCTCTTTACTTTCCAAAACCTGTCCGAAAGTTGTTTGGTCATGCCTCAGGCATGCTCATGATGCACGCTGGCACAGGAGCCCTGATTCCTTAGACTGTCAGGGTCCTCCTGCAGAGTCTGGATTCCTCATTGTTGTCAGGATACCCCTGCACGCCAACAGACCGCAGTAGTTGCCTGCATTTCCTGAGTTGTGTGTTGAAGATGAGGGGGATCTGAGCATCTTAATCATGTCGCTTGCATTGCTTGTGAGATCTTCAGCTCATGCATCTCTCAGCAGCTCTGTCTGCAGAAGCAAGCACCCAGAGCATCCATCTTAGCAGCTGGGAACCAGCACCCTGTGGCATATGGGGTAGTGGAGAGTTGGTCTAGAGGCGGTGGTCTAGACTAAGGGAGCATGAGGGAGCCAACAGGGGACATAACTCTCCCTGCAGGATCCATGTGTGTTAGCATCATGAAGCCATTCTCAGGAGAGACCGTGAATGCTAGTGTGAAACAGAGGATGGGATTTGGAGGCAAGCAATGATGTTCAGCATAAGAACAGCACCCAGGAGGCAGTGGTTTGGGTCTTAGAACCCCCACATGAAACCTTGAGGACAAGGCATTGCATCTGATAGTGGCCACTGAAGTTCTTGTTCTGTGTCAGTGAGATACAGATACTGGTTTTCAGAATGATTGCAGTATGTCACTAAGGGAAACTAAAAATGTAGATGTTTGTTCAGTTTCTTAAGAGGCATGTCCCAATAGACCCATAGTAAAATAGAAAGTATCCCAGTCTAAATGCATGAATAGAGGACAATGTGGTGGTGTGTATCAGAACCCCAGCACATGGAAGGTCGAGACACAGGGATCTGGAGTTCAAGACCAGTCTAGGCTACATAATAAAACCCTATCTCAATTAAAAATTATTAAAAGGCGACTATATTAATATATTTAGCCTAGTCACAATGTTGACTTAACAGCACAGTTCACTATAAAGTTGGTTGGGGTTTTGTTTTGTTTTGTTTTGTTTTGTTTTGCCTTCATGATTGATGTTTATAAAAAGATAAAGAAAAATAGAATATGTTCTATGGGAGGGTGGTGAGGTATAGGGGAAGGGGCTGTCTCAGCAGGCCCATGCCAATGCATCCCTTCTTCCTAAGGGACCAGCCACACAATGGTATAGTATAGAATAG